>NC_090727.1:147308295-147328295 GCF_036898095.1 Palaemon carinicauda | reverse complement strand
ACTAGTTACACAAACAAGGAATCTAAAGGAGTAGTCTCTCATTGCCAACAGACATTACGTCATAAAGGTTGTCTGACATCTGCTGGTAACAAGCGTAGCTATAAAAATGGAATGCCTTGAATGTTACTCGGAAATATATTTGATAATGTAAAAGACTTTACAGAAAAGGAAAAAAAAAATGTTAATAATAAGATAATATTGGCGACGACGAAGGAAACGTTATGAAAGTCATTTCTAATTGCCCGTTCAACGCTAATTCAAACTGAAATACCTTTACAGCCTACGTTTACATTTACGATACATTTTTTCTCCGAATATTTTTGGAAAAATCTTTTTTGTTTCAAATGATTTAAAATACTTGTATGCCAATTAAGAAGTTTGTCAGTTAATTTTCCCTATGTAATTGAATATTTTTTTTTTTTAAAGAATTTGATTTACCGTAGGCCCTACCTCTGTTCTTTTTGGTATAACCTACCACCTAGTTCTTGAAACAACAAATAACCAATACTCATATATCTCAATTAATCAACCGTCTTGATACAATTCACTTCTTATAAAAAAGCACACAATTAATAATTTGGATCTCGTATCTAATTCACTGTCAATACAGATATCTCTCGGTAAAGGAAAATTTTTAAAAAATGCTTATTAAAATCTGGTTTAGGATTGTTAAAAGATTAAACATAAAATCGTTCGATACTAAAAGATCGCTCATATTTTCACACACACAAACATACATACATACATACATACATACATATATATATATATATATATATATATAGAGAGAGAGAGAGAGAGAGAGAGAGAGAGAGAGAGAGAGAGAGAGAGAGAGAGAGAGAGAGAGAGAAACCAATTGCCGAACCAGCGGGTTATAGATAGGAAAGGAGGTTTGGGTGGGAAGGAATGAATATGAGTGTGTGCAACTCTAAATATTTTTTCATCATATTTGACGGCTCGGGTATGTATGTATATATATATATATATATATATATATATATATATATATATATATGTATATATATACACACATATACATATATATACATATATATACATGTATATATATATATATATATATATATATATATATATATATATATATATTATACAGTATATATACAGTATATATATATATATATATATATATACATATATATATATATATATATATATATATATATATATATATATATACATATATATATATATATATATATATATATATATATATTTATACAGTATATATACAGTGTATATATATATATATATATATATATATATATATATATATATATATATAAATTTGTTACATTCGGTACAGTGCAGAATTCACCCATACACTTCACTACAGTATCAACATAGTCACTTTACTGAATGTACTCTTTTTTTTTTCTTTTTCCTTTCCGGTCACCATTAACTAATTTTGTTAATGATGATTTTCTTCCTCTCTTCTCCACTATAACTAATTCTCATTCAAGATAAACTGTATTACTGTATGTATACAGTATTCTTAAAATTTATATAGGAGTAGCCTACCTATTAGTGTAAAGGAGTTATCATGCATTAAAATTTAGTTATACTTTTGTGTCAACAATAGAATGAGAATATCAAAGTTTAAAAGGCTACACCTGAAGAATGTTCCAAGTTAAAGATAAAGCAGCGGGACTTAATTGGTCAGTTTGGACTTGGTTAAAGTTAAAATATGAGACAGTGACATACTGTACCTTGTCAACTTATTAGTGTTTCAAGCTAAAGTTTAAAAGTGACTTACCTAATCATCTTGATGTTTCAAGTTGAAAAATTAATTGTAGGGACTTGCTTCATCATCTTGAGACTGTTTCAAGCTACAAGGTTAAGTATGTAAGTCTGAAAATTTCTTCAGGGGAAAATGTCAAGCAGTGTGATCTAGACTATTTATAATGATCCAAGCTGAATGGTTAAGTAATAATTCATTCCTCATTCATTACAAGATAAATTCACCTAAGGAATATTAATCCTATCAGCTTGGAAATATTTCACTTAATGACGGAAGTTTACATCAGAGAATGCTAACCCTTCTTCTTCTTTTTGTCTACATCCTTTCCCACTTCTGTGTGGGGTCGATGTTTCTGGTAAGCTTTCTCCATCTACCTCTGTCCCACACCTCATCACCAGTTAATCCCTTTGATCGAAGGTCATGCTTGATACAGTCCACTCACCTTCGCTTTGGTCTCCCTCTCCTTCTCGTTCCCTGTACCTCCATTTCCATCACTCTCCTCCCAATATACTGTTCATCTCTTCTTATGACATGACCATACCACCTCAGTCTACTTTCTTGGATCTTATCTGATAGTTTTCTAACATCTGTGGTACCCCTAATTACTTCATTCCGTATCTTATCTCTTCTTGTCACCCCACAAATCCATCTCAACATTCTCATCTGAGGGGGGCAAGACAGCCTCAACTTGGTGCCGGTCCCAAGCCCGGGTAAATGGGGAGGGTTGGCAGCAGGAAAGGCATCCGGCCATGAATAATTAGCCAAAACAACTATGGTCAGTGAGTATAATCAGAGAATGCTAACCCTGTAATCTTTAAAAGGGTACAAGTTAAAATGTTAAGGAACCCTTTTCCTATTCCTCTCAGAGTAAAACACTTCACTGCAGTTACTAATTCTGTTAACTTACAAATTATTCTGTCTAAATGGTTAAGAAATGCATTTAGTTCAGTATGAATGATCTTGTCAGCTTAGTCTATGTCAAAGGGTAACAATAAAAAACTTGTTTTTATCTTAAACTGGAAGCTTTTTATTTGTGCAAAGTGGTACAGTTGAGGGCTCAAGACCCTTGTCTGAAAATTCCGCCTGCAGACTTGCCGTTACATCTCATATAACCTTAATCTACGTTATTTTCTAAAATAACATACAAAGGATTAATCAACATTACAAATACATTGCAGATGATTAAAAACATAATCCTATAATGATTAATTACCTCTTAATAACATTGCATAATCTACATATGTACAAATAAGACTATTGAGAGAAGTTTCCTCTTCTAATATATATTTATATAATGTATATAAATTACCCCAAAGTGTTAATCTACATTTTGTTAAGAAAAAAAAAAAACTACAGGTATTTACTGTACACAATTAAAATAGATCTTCATAGAAGGTAAAAGATTTGCAGTTTTGTAAGTGATAAACTTACAGTAACGGTTATAGAAACTAACCCTCATCTACAACCCTGCTAACACTGAAAAGCATTTCAATTACTTGTGAATAAAAAAAATACTATATCACACTATAAATCACAATCATGGCCACAGCAGCCAGCTGACATCAATGGTAGCATTGTTTTTCAATTATTAAATTAGTAAAAAAAATGTACTATAAGCAAACAGAAAAATAGACTGACCATTCTAGCATAGTTAAATATACAGTCCAAATCTATATCATAAGTAAAGCTGCAAGTTCCACTCAGCTAATGGCTGCCAGAAGTGAGCTGGCCTGCTGTCTGCATATGGCTGAACTTGCTCAAACACAAGTAACTAATGCATTCTGAAAAAAAAGAAGATGAATGATGTTAAAAATCTACAAATATTTTTCATTAATACCATATTACAACATAAAAAAGAAAATGGCTTACACTAAAAACCATTTATATAGATATTCTTCACACACTTCCGTAGCATATTTTCAAGAGGATAAGAATCAGCTATGGATGAGCATGGTCCAGTAATATTACAATGGACCCTTTTTCATTTCTAAGGCAGAAAATTTCTCTTCACCATATCTAGTTGCATAAACCCGTTAAAAGTTTCCATTTCCAATTCAGATTTAAACTGAAACAATCTATATCTAATATTTTGCAAATACACGTACCTCTGTTATCACTTACAATAGATATATTAATAATAATTTTAGTGAGTCACATTAGGTAAATACATCAACTTAAGGAATGCATGAATGATCCGTAATTATCTGGCATCACACCATCAATGGTCATTGATACCAATAAGGAATTATTAGATTTGTTTATAATCATTGTCTGTAAATAACCCCTAAAAACGTCAATAAAATTTTACCATGAATGTTATCCGTCAGAAAGTTTTCACATACAGTACATATAATTTTGCAATGAGATTTTAAACACCGCTTATAAAAATAATGTTAGTTGGTTTTGTTTACAAAAGTAACAATTAAATATCTACTACATTAAAAATCACTTGTCTAGCATTAGGAATCTTCAAACTTTACCGATAAATAAAAATTGACCCATTTAAAGGACAAACCAGCAGTGATAGGAGAAAAAAAAATGCCTGAATATTCTTCCTAGCTATAAGAACACTATTATGAAAAAAATAAAACGGATATATCAAAATATCTTTAAAACTAACATACTTCCTATATGGCATTTCTATAAACTTTATTTAAAATTCTAGTTTTAACATATGACGGTGACAATATTTTTCATACTTGCCTATAACAGAATACTAAATCAGTTACTTGGTCATGCCCTCAGATCAGAATTTATTTCACTAAATGTTATGCATATTACTTGATGTTTCCTCTGCTTTCTTACTTTCTATATTCTTTCCCCCTACATCCTAGCCAACTTTTTTTTTTCTTAACATATATCTTTTGCACCATGCATCTAAGACGTGATACCCTCAATGATACTATCTTGTCCCTAGAATTTCTAGTTATTCATGAGATTGTTGTTACTGTTTTTCATATAGTCAGTCAGATAAAAATAAGTTGAAGATCAATTGGAAGACTCAATAAATCATGAAAAAGAGAGAGAAAAAAAAATGACCAAATGGAAATCTAGGTGAAAAGTGCTTCAAACAAACGAAAGTGAAGAGAACTCAATACACACCTAACCTAGTATGATAAAATTTTGTGTATTAACAATGATGATGATTGTGAATTTTATACTATGAAAGAATGTAGGCTATTTCCTTAAAAATGACAGAAAACTCCACAATTTTGAAGCTTCATTGTAGCCCACGAGTAAGGTTAATTAGAATGAAATGCATCACAATGTAAGTTAATATGCACAAGAAGTATTGAAGGTAGATTAATACAACACAGCACTATCCACATAACAAACGTATGTTGATATTGATATGATAATCTTGAATGAAGTAAAGCGCCTACTCTCATTTATAGTTGGTACCGTATAATAATTACTGTCATTATTTTAGACATTAATGTAGTATAATATATATTCAATTATTCTTTTTAAGACCTAACCAATTATTACTTTTACAGGTACTGTACCATTATATCTTGCCAATTCATTTCATAGCAATTTCCTTAATCAAAATAGGGAACTGTATATCATCTTACTTAATCACCAACAAATTACTTAAAACAAAAAATACAGTAATGCAGTTTTCAAAAATAGAGTATATCAAGATTTCGACTTAAACATATGAGAGTTACCTTTACAATTCTTGCCCGATGTCCTTGTCATGTCACAAAATTAAGCACACAAAATATTGTGACTATTAAAGTTATAATTTATTTCAACACTTTTCACAACCTCAAGACTTAAGGAACAAATGATAAATTAAATCTTATAATAATCCTACCTGTAATACAGGCTCACGTGTCAGCCTTCTGGATACGATTTTCCCACTGGGCGATCAGGGCACTTCGACGCCTAACCCCCTTTTCTACGGCCTGTTAAAACAAGGGTTTCATCGATAAGATACAGAAAAACTCTACCATTTCCATATATATAGGCTACCAGTATAGGAATAGAAAATATTTAAGCCTCTCATACTAATCTTTAAAAAATCAAATCCTTTTAATAAATATTTTATCAAAAATTTTCATTATCAATGAACTAAAAATAAATGTTATGAAATAAAGAATACTGACTACTATAATGGTGCTGAAAAAATTATCTAATCTACATAACGGTAAGCATACAAGTTTTAATCTAATAGCATAACAAAATACTGCTCACTGTTGCAGAAATCTGAACCATTTTAATCATATGGAAGAGAAAGTAGTGTCGACAATTGAATAATGAAATTAAGGGCGACATGTTGGGATAAAATGTACTAGTATAGTACAGGGCTAGTAAAATGGAACCGGCAAAAGAAATATTTCTCAAAAGAATTAACAGCTAAAAAAAAATGTTAGTAATATTTAATAGGAGAGTCTAAATTTTTGTTTCACTGGTTTTTACAAGGATATATTACGTGAACATTCAAGAAAGATGCCAATATAATTAAAAACTTCTGAACTGTGAGCTTAAATAGAACAGATTCCAAATTAGGTCAAGCAGTAGAGAAACTGAGAGTACTAAGACCTTGTGAAATTGGTTTAAGAAAACATTATGCCATACAATGACAGATATGATAAAAGGCTAGAAAATGAAGTGACTTCAAAGAGAAAATGTATTGGCCTTTTAAATCAAATTTGGTATATAAGGTGATCAAAATAGTAAAACTTTGAATTTTGGATAATGACAGAACACGAACATTGTATGTATTGTAATACAGTATTTTAAAATTGATTGCGTATGATAGTATAAACTACAACTAAACTTAGCTTTCCTAATAGTATCATTAATACTTTAATTAGAGTAATCTATTATTATAAAATTCAGGGGCAATATCATACTTAAGAAACAAATAATTGAGGTGAATCTTCTCTAGGTAATACTTGTGATTTTTCAAGAAAATATAACTCAAATCAGGATCTGAATTCGAGCATATCTAAACATATACAGTACTGTAAAAGCATCAATACAGGGTGGTATTATAAGAACATGTCAGTACCTTTGATAATCAAACTAAATAACTACTGTACTGTACCATAGTTCACAGTAGTCTCACCTCTAAACCCAAACAACTCTTTCCTCCCTATTAAAAGGCTGCTAGAAGAATACAAATAAATATTACTTTTGCTTAGAAGTAAATTTGCATAATATCAGAGCATAGGCCAGGCTGCATATGTGAAATTGAACCTGTTCTTTACAAGAACATTTGTTTAAGAAAATAAAGCTAAATTACTTGGTCCTAAAGTACACAGTCTTAAAGTTCAGTCTAAAAGTAGATAGAAAGACCTATTTAAGAAATGATTTTAAAACATTTTTTATTAGTTTCTCACCTAAAAAAATGTTGGTATCATATGCGACAAAGTGTTATACATTTTAATTACTATCTCATAGTTCTACAGTGGTAGGTATGAAGAACTTTTCTTCATTGTTTACTAAAACAGAACTCTCTTTCAGTTAGAGATAAAAACTTATCAAAACTAAAAAAATTGTAATCAAGTACTGAGCTACTACTGAGTTTAAGTAGATATGACAATTACTTTCTTATATGAACAACATGAATTGAAAATAAAATTAATATAAGACAATTGCTATCATCAAACTAGTTTTGTAAGCCAAAAAGGCATCTGACTATGTAGAACTCTTTTAACACAATATCTCTAAATATATTCATCAACAGAAGGACAGTCCTCGCTTACTCAGCAGTTGTTGCTAAGAGACTGTAAATGTTTCAAATTATGAATACAATGAAAATTGATCCATTTGAAAACTTAGTAGAATATTGGAAATAAATTCCTATCCTTAACATTTTTTCTTATCTAATAAACTCTTTTCATATAGATAAGCTATACAACCTAAAAGCAAATAAAAACTACAAATTTCTTATAAAGATCTCTGGATGCTGTATCCAGGATAAATACCTGCTTCAAGAAAATGAAGGATGTCATAGGTTTTACTGGTTTTAAAGAATCATCTTTATCTTTATAGCTAAGGAGAAATAAACATCTGAAACCTACAATTCTCTATAACTCATGGATTCAATAAACATTGAAAAAATAAAAAATTACTTCAAAAATCCTTGTCAAGCTCAACGGCCAAATAAAGTCCTTCTCTGCTATTTAGTTTATCAGCAGTATCCTCTAAAAGGATATTACAAGAACAAACTTCTGTGGAAAGGATTAGGTCACTTTCAACTGAGTAAGAGCTAGATTTGGAAGGACTGGGGACAATTTTCATAGGCGGAATCTACCCTCTGCTGGGTGCCACCCATGTGGTCATGCATCCAGAAAATGGATCACATATTTCGTAGGTGTGAACAGAGGCCTATCTGTACATATTTAGACCTCTAAGAATGCAATCAGGCCACTATGCAGTGGATAAAATGTTGGCGGAAGAAGATATGATAATGATGACAAGTATATAACAAATTTGATTACTGAAAACTAATGAATAAATCCACACTTATCTGAGAAACTTTGGTACTAAGGTCTAAAACAAACTTTGGTTTAAAGGAATCTTTTGCATTGTTTGACTGTTCTTTATTCCTGGGAAACTTGTTCCCTAGGTTTTAATGGTAATATAGCTTCTTTAAATACTACAGGGATTCTCCACTTCAGTGAACATCAAAACTTATAAATATTGTTTTCCTTTATAGGGACCTAGATCTTTAATTTAAGCTCAAGTCTATAAATTTCCATTGGCTGAGTCTGTCAGGAACATTAATTACAGAAAAGACTCTGCTTCCAGTATCATAAGAAAATTTATAGAGCCCATGGTATTGTTTACTTGTTTTGTACTGCCAGCCCTTCTCAAGCAACTGCAAGTATCCCCAAGCCAAAACAAACTCGCCAATATTCACTTTGTGAACATTACTGATAACTTCTTGTGCTGCTTACTAAGTCTGTTGACCTAATCCTTCGACCACAAGATTTTTCGATTAGTTGCAGCAGAAAACCAACACATATCTGACAAAGCTTATGCAAAATGGAACACCATCTCCATGAAGTGACTAATAAAAATCCTGGATAGGTTTTTTTTTTTTTTCAGATTTAGGGGTTAAAAGCTTAACCAATTCAAGTTTTTCAAACGAAGAATTTAAGATAAGGATTTCTGCATTCTTACACAACCTGGGCCAAAACGATCAAACGAAAAAAGGAAAACAATTCCAAAAATAAAGGCAGGGGTAGAGTATTCTTTTCAATTACTTTTTTCTTATTGGAATTCAGATACCACGTTAGTAACCCGAGTGTTCTTAGTGAATACCCGAAGAATCTATTTTCCCTATCAAATCGTTTAGTCAATCAATTATCTATCTTCGGCTTTTTTGTACATTCATTTAAAAGGTTGAGAAACTTCTCCATCTACTAAATTCCTACCGTTATGGTACATTTTGAGAAAATAAAAGAAGCCAAGTATTCAATAAACTTTGGCATTCCCAACCTTCATTGAAAAAACAAATCAAAGAGTAGGTCTACTCTTGAAGGAAGAAGGAACTGATAAATATTTCAATTATTCCCAGGGTAATTTTTCTGAAGTATTACAAAACAGATATATTCTAATTACAAAGTACTTGTACACTTTTACTATACGACTGTTTTAGTATGGATGTTAGAGGGTTCTTTTAAAAGTTAAATGAACAATTTCTAGCACTATATAACAGCTGGCCAAGATGGTTCTTTCCTCTGGGAACAAAGAACCACTCTGCCTGCTTAATGGTTCCACACAGCTCTTAGGAGAGTGAACATTAAGTTATCACTTATGGAAGATTGCTAAATATAATCTGTGGTGAATACTTGGACACCATGCACATGTATCACAAAAAAGACTATCATGGAAAAAACATCTTCATCTGAAAAAAATATTAAAGCTTTCATGCAATTATTCCATTAAAATTTCATTACCTGTGTCTGCTCTGGCTCATCTTCTAGGAGGTTTGGGTTGGAAAGAACTGCACGTAGACCATTCATTTCATGGACTGAATCTGTTGTATCTTCACTTGGTTCAAAGTCTTCTTCGTCCATAACTAAACCAGCAAGATTAGGTTGGGACTGCGCTAACAAGCGGGCACGATGACGTCTGAAAAAAATTAATCATAAATCTGGGAATTCTTTAATTCAGGGAAATTTATAAAATTTGATCAAACAGACATTTACATTGCCATTATCATAAAACTGCTGTAATGTTAAAATGAATGGACATGATACACAATCTATCAGTGACAGACAGTTCAGAAGCATAAAATATACCTAATAGATAAAAATTATTAGTAAATATCTTCTTAGAAACCAATTTGTGAGCAATATCATCATTAAATTGCACTATTGGCTTTATCTACGAACTATTAACAATCCACTTTCATGCTCCTGAAGGTGTTCTTTACAACCACAACTTCAAAAGATACAGTAAATGAACTAAATTCCCATTTACCTTAACTCTTCCTCTCGTTGCTGCATCTCCCTTAACTCTAACTGAATTTTTTCTTCCGCTGTGCAATAAGAGCGACGGAATTGCTGAGTTTGGTTATTTGTTGCTGGTGAGGGCTCTGCCTCTCCATTGGTCTGTTGTGCGGGTTTCAATCTAGAAATTGTCTCTCGTTGTAATACCGCTGCCTGTTGACATAATTATTATGCATTATTGGCTGAACACCCTGTGACATATTTTCATTATTATGCTAATATGACACTTCGAAATTGACAAATAATTTTCTGATTTAGATCTACGCAACTGGAAGACCGTGAAATAGTCTACAGTATTGTTGTTAAAATACTTCATTACTAAATTCTGAAAAAATTGCTTTATATTTATGAAATTCATATTTTCAAATGTCTTAAAATTCATTACATAATTTTGAATGGATGGAAGCAAGCAATTACTACACAAAATTGTAAAATGAATCCACCTTTGGTTCCACTCTCATGGGCCTCGTAGGAATGCCCCGAGAGGTGGAGGTTATGTGCAGGTTGTTGGGAGGTGGGGAAGAGAAAGCTGAGGTTGTCAGCTTTCCTCTTGATGCAATGAACTTCTGCATAAGGCCCTTGGGTGCTCGCACTCCGGTAGGGCTGGCCAGGTTAGTAGTAGACAGACTTTTGGTCATGCCTCTTGATGGAGGAGGAGCAAGATTGAATGAAGGCACTGGGGAAGACGGGCTCCTAGGGGAAGGGCTTCTCTTTAGGTTAGGAGTAGGGCCATTTACACTTTGGCTTCTTGGAGAAGGTGAGGAAGAGGAGGATGATGATGAGGGGGTTCGGTTCCAAGCGCTATCAATCTGGCTCATGTCAGAAAAGTCAGACATACGGGTTACCTACAATTGCAAAAAGGTGCGCCAGGGATTAGGAAACAGTGTCACCATAAAAATTATTACCTGCCAATGAGACTTACAATTTGAAGACAACAGGCATGTTTGAAAGCCAGAAGAGTTGTTGGGGGAAGTGACACCACCAGAAGTATAATTTTTATCATAAGGATTAGCTTTATGTATCGCCTATCTTGGCAAATATAACTACTCAACCACATTTAACCACAAAGCTTGAAGCGTATCAATGCGTATTAAAACTATGCTATACACTACACTGCATTTACAATGGAGAGGGTGTCACCATTAACTACTGTTTTGATATGATGTTGAGTAGCAAACTTGTCTGTATTATCGGGCTTACCGCAACATCAGTGTTTATAACTGGTTTCTCTACTGGCAAAAATTTTTTTCTTCGAGCTTTCACAGGCCTCTCAAATAAAATGTATTTTTCACCAAATCCACGTGTAAGCTTTAAAACAAAATATCATTAAAATCTTAGATAGAATGCAATAAAAAACAATGTCCAATAAAATTGTCATAATAAAGGTGCTTTTAAAAAGACAACACATTAGTATAAAAACTTCTTTGAAAAAAATCTAATCTAGCATGAACAGTAGCCCATACAACTTCAAAATATTTGATTATTAAAAAACAATCACTGTATTTCAACTACTAAGGAAATCCTTTAAAAGAAGAATCAAATCAACTTCTTACTTTAGCATCAACCGTCTCTTCAGAGGTGGTCAGGATCTTTCCAGCATCCCTCAACTCCTTTTCTTTCTCGCAGGTTTCCTGGATTTCCAGCTGTATTCTGGATGTTGCCATGCGGTGCTGAACATCCCTTGGGTCTTCCTTAGCAAAGGCCGATGGCCTCGAAGATTGTGTGATGTTGTTATTGTTGTTGTTGGTGGTATTATTGTTGTTGTTTGATCGGTGGACGACGACATTGCCGTTGCTCTGGAGCAATCCTTTCTCTTTCCTGAAAGCCTCTTCTCGCTCCCGGGCCAAACGGATCTCCCGCTCGATGACAGACTCCTTCTGCATCCTGCGAAGAATCAAAATAGTTTTGAGTATTTGAGTTTACGATAGTTTGAGTACTTGGATTTAAGATGGTTCGAGTAATTGAACTTGAGATAGCTCGAGCATTTGAATTTAGATAGTTCGAGTAATTGAATTAGAGATAGAGTATTTGAATTTAAAACAATTCGAGTAATTGAATTTGAGATAAAGTATTTGAATTTAAGATGGTTAGAGTATTTGAATTTAAGATAGTTCGAGTATTTGAATATAAGATGGTTCAAGTACTTGAATTCAAGATGGTTCGAGTATTTGAATTCAAGATAGTTCAACTATTTGAATTTTAGATACTTGGAGTATTTGAATATAAGATGGTTCGAGTACTTGAATTCAAGATAGTTCGAGTATTTGAATATAAAATAGTTCGAGTATTTTAATTCAAGATGGCTCGAGTACTTAAATTTAAGATGGTTCGAGCATTTAAATTCAAGATGTAGGAAGTTTGTCAATAAATTTTTACAGACTTCTGTTCTCTGGGAAAGCGCAAATACCAAGAAGAATTGAGCATAATGGATTAAGGTATTTGGAGATTAGCAAATTGTGTGTGCAAAGAAATTCTTCGACACTATAGTTACAATAGAAGCAGAGATTCAAGAATCTCTGCTTCTATTGTAACTATAGTGTCAAATATTATGCATTTATGAATAGGTAAGAATAAGAATATAAAAGCATGGAAAGTTTGCCAGTAAATTATACCATTGTTCAAACTGAACTGCAGTACACATAAGTATTAAGTCTAAAGGCAATTAACCTTTAAAACCTATCTCAACATAATAAAAAAGTGTAAAGAAAATAGATACAACGTAAATCAATTAAAAAACCATATTATGAGAAAAATAAGAAAATATGGACACATACATCAACAACTAAGTAGTGCATGAAGTGTATAATGACTGAAATAAAAAAGTAAAAAAAAAAAACACATTCTAACTATTTACTGTTAACCTGGCCTGTTATACATTTAGCATTAAATGTCACTGCAAATAAACCGCATGCGTGTGCATAAAAAAGAATCAATTTAAAACTTTCTTTAGAAAAAACTCTTAATATAAATATTACTACATAAAAAAAACTAATAAAAAAAATCTATTTACATAACTTGAGAGGACACATTGCCCAAACCTTACAAATCATTCTTAAAATGTATAGCAGTTGCTGACTATCTAAAGGCAGTATATATTGGAGACCCAATGAGAAATCTTCTCTGGTCGTCAGACCATTTGTGGTAAAAGTAGTAATAAATTTCCATTCAAGTCACTTTCCATGATTTGATGGTTGTAAGCAGAGTAAATAGCTTATTTACTTGTCATGCTGATGGCTGATGGCTACGTTTCACATCTAATTCAACTGAAAAAACTATGCTTTGTAATGTTTGATTTTATAGGCGTGTGATGTCAGGCATACAAGGTGGTACAAAGTAATTCTTATTTAAAATAACTTCATATCAAAATACACAAATAGGCTTCTAAATTTGCAAAGGTTTTATTAACGAGTATCTCCGTATTAGGAAAAACGGAAGAAGCTATTTCATTCAGAAAAAAAGATAATCGATATCAATAAATAAAAACCTAATGTCCAAACGCAAACCAATCGGAGAACACAAATAAAATGTATTGTTTTCAGAGTCCATCTTAAAAATGTGCCTGGTCACGATAGAGAAGGGGAAAGTTCTATTTCTGTAAATAACGATAATCATCTGAAACTTTAGTGTAGCTATAAAATATCGACTTTAATCCAAATATAATTGCTAAATACAAGTATAGAATCTAGAAATGCGCACTAATCTCGAGTAATTCTTTTAATATCTGCAACCCCAACATTTTTAAGATTATTTAAATCTATTGCATCTACATGAATATCAAGAGCATGAATATCAAGAGCATGAATATCAAGAGCATCTTCAAGATTATCTGCATCTTCAATATCTTCAGTATTATAGGATATATTAATTTTCAAAAGTGTGAAATGTCATTCCTTCAGGATTATATTTGTGGATAATATCCTTGACATTGAATAAAAATAAATTATTTTACTGACAAGTTATAAAATATATAGTTCATCTGATTCTTATTCCAACGTCATCATAAAGTTTTTATTCTTAGGTAAAGAAAAGAAACCTGGAAATTACAGACCACGTCTGAGTTACAAGAAATTAACTTTCCTTTTATGGAAACGAGCTTCACAAAAGTCATCGAAACCTACTTTTGAGTTTCATTTTTTTTCTTAATTTATCACTATGTCGTTTTTGGATGTTGGAATGTTCTAAAATTGTCTGGTGACCTAAAAAGAAATTATGACCAAAACTAAAAGCATTTCTTTTCATCGCAAATGCCTCCTAAAATACACCATGAATCATCATATATTATTTGAAAACGTGCATGACAATGGCAATCCGCAACACATTTATACCAAAATAGAAACTATGAAAATAAATTGAATCAGAGCTCCAGGGTTCCACTTTCCTTATTTGTAACTCGACTGTAAAGTAATTTCCTGAATCATGAAAAGGCCGACCTTGGGATCATATTACTTTTTTTTTTTTTTTTTTTTTTTACAGCGACACATTCTTTTTCCCAATATGTCAATCTCACAATAGCATACTTCGATAAAGATTTGAATAGAGTAACTATTACCTCTCCAGACTGGGGTGCGAGTCCCGCTCAAACTCGTTAGTTTATTAGGTCGCTGCAATCTCATCATTCTTGTGAGCTAAGGATGTGGGTTTCGGGGGAGCCTATAAGTCTATCTGCTGAGTCATCAGCAGCCATTGCCTGGCTTTCCTTGGTCCTAGCTTGGGAGTTGATCATATGCATATATGGTCAGTCTCTAGGGCATTGTTCAACTCGATAGGGCAATGTCACTGTCCATTGCCTCTGCCATTCATGAGTGGCCTTTAAACCTTTAAGTTTCGGTAAATTTTTAAGCCTATCTGATCAGAAGAAATTGGCTTCATACCAGAACAGACCTTTTCCCCTGAACCATCTCGTAAGTCAGATTAGAAGTCTCTCTTAATCGCTAAATCGTTTCAACAACCAAAGACAAGCAACACCATAATCATTTTCTGTTCAGTGCGCGTCTTGGCGACAAGACGGTGAAAGATGCCGGGAAAAGAAGGAAGTCCCTCGCGTGCGGCTGCCTTTATTGACCACACCCACAGTGCCACTTTATCTATTTGACTTATCTTCTCAGAGGGAAATCGCTGTACATGATTGAGATGAATGGCAGGCTGGGAAATAGCTTGCGTAAACTGGTAATGTATTATGTGAAAGGGAGAGAACAGCGCGTTTTGAAAGTCCTTCTCCTGAGGTGGGAAATAATCGATAATATATTTCCGAATTTCCGACGGCATAGGATTTGACATAAATACAAATATAATCGGAAAAATTGAAAAAAATAAAAAACATATGACAAAAATACTATAGATAAATATTAAATACACTGAGAGTCCAAATAAACACTAAACATACATACCAAATATACTATAGACAAATATTAAAAAATACTAAAAGTAAAAATATGGCAAATCATAATGAACAAATATACTAAAGATAAATATTAAAATATTTCAAAAGTAATAAGAATGTTAGACTAAAATATCAAATAAGGTTTATAAGCTGAAAGCAAACTTGAAAAAAACTTAAACTAAAAAAAAAAAATGATTGATAGGGCTTCACACATTTCCCAGAGAGATCGGAAAGGCAAACTTTTATGCTTTTTGCATCTTTATTTAGTGCAAAGACCTGTAGGACGAATAAATAAACTCTTTTCTATAACACAGGCCTGAAATAACAAATACAGAAAAATGAGGAAAAAGGGGAGAATTTTAACCAAGAATCAGACTTTCACTCTTAAAAAAGGGAAGAGAAGACAGAAATTACTGTATATGCCGAAGCTTATCAGCAGAGGGAATGAAACAATCACTAGAACAAATTATATTTTGAAATAATGAAATTATCAGATAAGAATGGAATAATAAACAGATAAATTAATTATCGGGTCTTTTCATTCTTTTCATAAAACAATATTTCAATTTACTGCCTCCTTTTCACAGCTCTCTGCCAAATACTAATATTAATTATCCATTGTAATCCGCTTGTGCAATTTCAAAGATTTCAATCATGCGAAGCATTACGAAAGAGATCACCATGCGAAGCTAAATATCTTATAAGCAATTGAAAAATAATAAAAATTACAAATACGATATTCGAAATTCTTCATCGAATGACTTCATAAAACTGTTCTTATATCTATAAAAACAGATACGTCACACTGAAAAATAAAATCGGTAATAATAAAAAAAAGTTTATTCTACTACGCTAAAAGACATGGTCATCATGACTGATAGATATATTCTTTTCACATTTGCAAGTCTGAATGAATGATCGCATTGATGTTTTATCTCGCTTAACTGGAGGTCTAAAGAATCATAAATTAACATCTGTCATTACAATAATAACGACAAAGACGAACTCTATCTAATATACATACACACACACACACACACACACACACATATATATATATATATATATATATATATATATATATATATATATACAGTACATATATATATATATATATATATATATAGTATATATATATATATATATATATATATATATATATATATATATATATATATATATACACAGTATAATAAATAGATATATACCATTCCTTCAGGAATTTGGACTCCCTTTGTTCATTCCTACTGAAATTCTTACAATATCTAAACCTACAACTAGAAAAACGTATTGATCTACCAGTACCATTAACCTAATCTATAGAAAAAAAAAATAAAAAAAACTTTGTCCTCCACCTGGTCATCAGCATCTCGTAGTACACTTTCCAGCAGAAACTACAGCTTCCAAGAGCTACTCGAGTCCGAACCGGGTTTCCAGCCACAAACTAAACACTGACTTGCCTACGTTAAACAAACACCCCGAATGTCGTTCGTGGAGGGAGCTGATGCTACAATTGTCTACTAAGGCTTCCTTCCTAATTTAAACTCGCTGGGGCAGGTTATCAATTATACCGACGGGAGTCGTATGTGTAAGGCCTTTTGAGGCTTTCGTCTGCTTGGGATATCGTACCTTATAAGGGTTGATTTGTGTTGTTTGATATGCGAGTAAAACCAAATTTATTATTCATTAATTACATTTTTTTAATAAGATGTTGAGAGTGATGGGAGGGGTTATTAATATTTTAGGGTGTCTAAGCAATTAATATATGCTATATATGCTATTATGGTTGTTTACGATTGAATGCATCGGTAAGTAGATCTATTAAAGATATATATATATATATATATATATATATATATATATATAAAGAGAGAGAGAGAGAGAGAGAGAGAGAGAGAGAGAGAGAGAGAGAGAGAGAGAGAGAGAGAGCGAGAGAATAAGAAAACTTGGAGATATGGCTTCTAAACACACGGCAACCTAACGTGAGAAATCGGTTAAGGGGGCCAAGAATAAAGTACAGTGTTCGTTGTAACTGTTTCGAGGTTTCCGTAATACTGTAATTTTTACCTAATCTACACCATGTGGATGTTTGTGTTGATCCAGTGTTGCTTGATATTTATATCTTTTAAATTAGTTAGCTATTCTCTTCTTTTTCTTGTCTTAACTTTTATCAGATTTGCGTTAAATATATTTTTTTTTCATGATGAATAACAACTTCAATTGTTGTTACTCTTATTAAAATATTTTATTTTCCTTTTTTCCTTTCCTCACTTGGCTATTTTTCCCTACTGGAGCCCCTGGGCTTATAGCATTCTGCTTTTCCAACCAGGGTTGTAGCTTAGCAAGTGATAATAATAATAATAATAATAATAATAATAATAACTGTAATATTGTCAATAATTCTTAAAAAAACCTTTAACCAACATTGTATTTGAAAGGTTGCATGATTCATGAGATTAATTAAAAAATTTCACCATTATTAAATACCATTATCAGAACTATGGAAAATGCACAGCAATTACTACTGGACGGACGTTTTACCATAATTTATAACGTTAGTCGTTATCAAAGGATGACATTACAGCTTAAGTAACGGAGCAAATGAACCAAGAAGTGGGAGGCGCTGCTCAAGTTGATAATAACAACGGATGATACACACACATACACACACACACACACATATATATATATATATATATATATATTTATATAAATATATATATATTTATATAAACATAAATATATATATATATAATATATATATATATATATATATATATATATATATATATATGCATTTATATGTATTATATCCACGAAAGAAAAAGTGAAAAAAAAAAGATTTAACTGGAGTTAGTACTTTCATCATATTAGTGACATCAATGGGTTCGCGTGCCATTAATAGGACGAAAGTACTAACTTATATCAAGTCTTTTCACTTTTCGATTCGTGGCTATAATACATATTATATGGTCATTACATGTCAGTTTTCGTGACTTATACATATGTATATATATGTATATATATATATATATATATATATATATATATATATATATATATATATACACACACACGCAGAACATTAACAGTAAACCTAGCAAGAAATGAATAACTTAACTATTAACATGTACTTACGCCAAAAGATAGAATAACTAACAAATATGTATAAATCAAATCATGAAGGAAAGCACATGAGCGCTAGAGTCCATAAAAATGATCTTTAAACTCGAAAAAATTAGAAAATAAAGTGATTAATTGCTAACATTGTATTCTTGTAGATTATAAAAGGAATTAGATATTGAAATAACAGATGTATTTTTAACGACACCATTATATTAATACTATAATATGGTCTAGGCATATCTTTATAATAAGGTGATTGTTGGTTGTATATTACTTGAAACAATAGATAAGGCAATTTTGTACAGCCAGAAATTGTGTGGATCTATTTTACAATCATCTTGAGATCTGATATGTATTGAAGAAATGTACTTTTATGACTGAAATTCTCACAAAACAGTTGTTAATGTATAAGAAAAAAATAGCTTAATATACAAAATCGAGTGTGCATGAAAAGAAATTATGATTTTGAAACCAACTGTCTTTGTAGAATTTGTGATGTAAGAGGAATTGATACGGGGAGACATGTATAGATACGTGGAAAAAAAAACAGCATATGTGAAAGAATTGATCAGAGTATTTTGAGATGGTGTGTCCATGCAAGAGGAAGTGTTGACGCTGGGTTTGTGGAAGCAGTGTTTAATTCTGAGCAGATAAGACAAACGATGACAGGAATACTTACATAATATAATGATATTTAAGACTATTGGAAAGGAAGGGCCTTAGTATGTAAGAAGAGCAAGAGCGCCAGCAAGTTAAAGTTAAGTAATTGTATTTACGAATTAGTCTAAAGCCCAGCGCTGGGGCCTTGGAGTCCATTCAGGAACCACGTACATCAGCGGGAAAACACCGAAATTACAGTCTGAACAAAAATCTAACAGGCTGGGCAGCAAGATGGAAGAAAGGAAGCGGGAACAAAGGTATTGTAGAAGGCTAAAAAGTGAGTGCAGCTGCGGCTAAAATGACACTCTGAAGACCTATAATCAATGCCTGCAGTGCACCGCTTAAATTGCACAGACTCCTCTATCCAGATTCAGGGGTTCAGGTTTCTGGGGCAATGTGGAAAGGACAGGTTACACGTTAAGCTGAATTGCCGTCTGCGTAGGTGTAAGAAATGACTAATTTCAACTGTAATTCTATCACTATAAAGAAGGATTATGGCAGGGACTGTTGAGTTCTCGTTTTCTTTGGAAACAACATCTTAGGGGAAAGAGCTTTATATATACACACATATATATATATATATATATATATATATATATAT
>NC_090727.1:147300795-147303295 GCF_036898095.1 Palaemon carinicauda | reverse complement strand
CCATCGAACATCAATGATAATGATGTGCGTATAATTTATTTTCTACAACAACTTGATTCTCCTTAAAAAGATTGTTTTTGTGTGTGTGTGCATATGTGAGCAAGCCCAAGTAAGGTTACACATTTTTTTCCAGCTGTGATCAAGTTGTGGAATGATCTTCCTAATCGGGTAGTTGAGTCAGTAGAACTTCAAAAGTTCAAACTTGCAGCAAATGTTTTGTTGAACAGGCTGACACAAGTCTCTCTATAGTTTATATCTGACATATCTGTTTTGATGTTAATACTGTTTTTGAAATATATTGTTGATATTTCTATCTCATATCGTTTATTTATTTCCTTGTTTCCTTTCCTCACTAGGCTATTTTCCCCTGTTGGAGCCCCTTGGGCTTATAGCATCTTGCTTTTCCAACTATGGTTGTAGCTTAGCTAATAATAATAATAATAATAATAATAATAATAATAATAATAATAATAGACTGCACTACAGACATTAGTAAAGGAAATCGTCAGTGAAGATATTCGCCACTGCGGGAAAATATGTCTAGGGAAGTAACCGTAGCCATAATTACCGTAATAATTATGGCAATAATGACGGCTGTCTTTAGTACAGTGTAGCCCACACAAAATACTTACGGCTCAATAACGAAAGCAACAGTCAGCATGGTTGCAATGTTTAAAATCCAACAACAGAGTAACGGCGTAATACTGTAGTGTAGAGAGGGCAGTTCACGTAATGCGGTTTTAGGTTCCAGCAAAGTTATTCACTGCGAAGGGAATTCTTTGCTCTTATATTCAACACTATTCTGGTACCTTCACAGTTTTCTGTTCAAATCAATTTCGGAGTAATTTTCTTCTCAACACTCTTTAAATAACAATCTCAAGAGTAATTTTCTTCTCAACACTCTTTAAATAACAATCTCAAGAATAATTTTCTTCTCGTATACACTACGTCGTCTTCAGATATTCTCTTGGGAAAAAAAAAAGTTTTCTATTCACAACTGCAATTTCGGAAAAGCTTTCTCTGCAACAGATACTTGGCTAAAAGCTACTTTGAGTTTAAGCACTGATGATCTCAACCCATTGTGGTTTTGGTAGAAAAATGCCTCCGTTTTTTGGGGATAATTACGCAGCACGCCTAAAAAGGTTTACCGAAGTCAGCCACTTTAATCAGATACGGTATTAAGAACGATGCTCTGGGATGCAATTAATAATTCGTATTTAAATGTTTTTATTCACTAAACGTATCACTCACAAAATAATTAATATTTTATATATAGTAACATTTCATATCACAACACAGGCATATAATCATGTTATTTTCTAATATTCACTTTCAGAAACTGCTAATCGGTTGAAGAGGGATCACCATATCACAATAAAGTTGTATTTCATCTACACAAAGTAATACAAACACCACTGACAAGACACATATAACGAGTTCGCAAGACACCGCAAGTAGTCGTTCCACAAGCCTGACATACACTGACTCGGTCCCAAAGTCCCAAGACAATTTTGAGGGTCGAGTTGCACACACAAACCTGCTCCCACCCCCTACCTAATGGACCCTGATCCCCCCAATTGACAGACCAGCTCCACACCCGGTCCCTACTCCCAAATGACAGCTTCCCCCCTGCCTAACACTCCTCTACCGACTTCTGGAAGGTTCGGGGGGAAGGGGTAGATCCCTTCCTCCTAGGTCCCTACGTCCCTACCACCTCCCCTCCCCCAATAATAATTTCCTCGGCCAGATACTCCCGACAGCTTTCACTTGATTCATGATAATAAGACTACCGTACTTTATTAGCCGCTCATTCGCATAGATGAAATAACGAGAGATCATCTTGAAGAGACCGCAGGTTGGAGCGAAGATAAGAGAATGAGACGCGTCGCTAAGTCTTCCTTCAGACGTAAAAACGACAGAAGAGGAAGATCCTGTTCTCGCCGAGATATCGTGAGTGATTATCATGTTATGAAGAGCAAGTATTGTTTTATTCATTCCTTATATATAAGGAGGAAAACATTGCATCCTTATCAAACAATTATCAATAAATACCTTCTTGTATATATATATATATATATATATATATATATATATATATATATATATTTAATTAAATAAAAGAGGATGGAAGATGAATGATATAGATGATACCCTTCAATCGATGTGAATTAAGCGAAAAATCTTGGCCGAGGCAAAATGATGATAATTTAAGTATGTAAAAGGGAAAACAATTACGGAGTCGAAAGCTCTTAAAATATCACACACACACACATATACATATATATATATATATATATATATATATATATATATATATATATATATATATATATACACACACACACACATATATATATATATATATAGAGAGAGAGAGAGAGAGAGAGAGAGAGAGAGAGAGAGAGAGAGAGAGAGAGAGAGAGAGAGAGAGAGAGAGAGAGAGAGAGAGCGAATCACTGACAACTTTCCGGTATTCTTTTTTTTTAACATTGATCACACA
>NC_090727.1:147288295-147290795 GCF_036898095.1 Palaemon carinicauda | reverse complement strand
AGAAATCTTCCCCCCTTGAGAAGCTGATTCCAATTGTTAGCGTTCCAATATTCATGGTACTTTGACTTGAGAATACGGGCAGTTGGTACAGCGTAAGTTCTACATTGAGTTTATGATCTATAACAACAAAATAAAGTAGTGAGGTTGTTAGCCCCATCCCTCGCACCCAAAATGATTTTGAAGGGGTTTACGTGTTAATGTTAAATATCATAAGATTTTGGATGTCTTGTGGTATTTCCATCGTGTTACTGTCAACAGCAGTATATAAGTATGAAAGTATACATGTAAATTTTACCAACAAACACTTCCTAAATACTTAGAACCAGCATGACAGTGACTATACAGTACTTACTTATCACGTAATATACTTGATTCTAGCTAGTTTTTAAACTTTCCTCTTACTTTTTATTGACCGTGGCTTTCATCACCCAAGGGTTTGATTAACTTATGGTGAAAAGGTCAATATTAAATAGCTGTAATTCTTCACTTATATAACCCAATCACGAATGATGTTGACTACTGCTGATTGGCTTTACACGACGAATTTAACCCACTTCGAGCACTTGGCATTTAACATCTTTATATATCACAATCCACAGGATATTCTAAAAGTCTGAAATGTAGTATCCACAAATATAAAACGTCCAGGATTATTTTTTCGTATCTCGACCTCCGTCAATTAATTCATAACTAAGGTTGAATTACTAACGCAACTCCCCTGTTCGACGTTCAGTCAACCCTATCACCTACTTGCAAACTATCATGATAACATTGTGTGGTCAATTTAGAAACATCCTCCGTAGATATAGTTAATCTTTGTTTCTCGGTGCACCCTGACAAAATGACTATTGTTATACGCAAACAATGTATTTTACAATACATTTAAGCATATCTTTTTTTATAGTTTTCAATAGACGAATGACAATTGTGTTATTGTCTTCGATGGCATATAGAATAATTGCATTTTCTGGATTTTAGATATTCAGAAAAAAAATATTACTTTCTTCAATACCAAGATAATTGTATTAATTCCTTCCAATGTAAATTGGGCAAACACTGGCCGTTTCATGCCTTAAACTATATATATATATATATATATAATATATATATATATATATATATATATATATATATATATATATATATATAGCCTATATATATATATATATATATATATATATATAATATATATATATATATATATATATTTGTTGCTACTTAGAATATCTTATGTTCCCTCGTTTCATTTCTTCACTGGGCTATTTTCTTTGTCAGGGCCCCTAGGCTTATAGCATCCTGCTTTTCCAACTAAGGTTGTAGCTTAGCAAATAATAATAATAATAATAATAATAATAATAATAATAATAATAATAATAATAATATATACATATATATATATGTATATATATATATATATATATATATATATATATATTTTATATATATATATATATATTATATATATATATATTTACATATATTGTGTATATGTGTATGTGTGTGTCAGCCATGAAAATGACTTGATTGAAGTTTGTACTTTAGAATGGCTTGAATGGAAGTGTAATTTGTTAAGTTATTGAACTCTAAATATAAAATAAAAAATTATCGGCTTGTCTAACCAAAAAGTTTCAGAACGAAATACTGTAGTTATTTTCTTAGTTTTCTAAAGTGAATTTTATGGCTGGCACCAGTGAATTACCATGTCTATTCTAGACATTCTAAATATATAATGTATCCTTTTGTATTTACCTCATTGTACTTTACGACACTAATAATATATAAGCCTAAGTACATAGATGATTCTACAAAAACTTAATAAATTGCCACTAATCTCTGCTATCCCAAAACTTTTTATTCATATTATGGAAAATTTTACGAATAGAGCTAAGAAAACCTTTTATATGTCCAGTTTGAGTTCAATAACTTAACAAATTACACTTCCATTCTGAATGTTTCTTAGATGTCATACTTCGTGTGAAAAAAAAAAACCTATATTTAAGGATAGTATTGCAATATAGTTTCATATTAAAAAGTATGTAGATTAAGAATAGCAGTGGAAATGACAATAATGTAATATATAGTATTTCTTGCTTAGAATATAATTCTATGTCGACCAGACATATAAAGACATATGTGTCAGAACAAAACAGTAAAGGCTGGTTGTCTTCACAAGCTCGAGTCACAGAATCGATTTTTAAGTAGTCCTGTATTATCTTTTTTACTTAAACCCGATTTATCTTGAATCATCTGGAAACGGAGAGTTTAGGAATCCAATTCACCTGTATAAATACGATATTTTTTGTGTATCTATTCCCATTGTGAGTCCGATGATGTAACCAATAAGATGAAAGTTCTATCTCTACTCAATTATTTCGCTTTTCCTTCCGAGAATATAATACATATTTTAAGCTCATACACACAAGAGCAAACTAAAGTAGATTATATTCCAACAACATGTGAGAAAAAAAAATGGACATTGGCAAGGCATATAGTGAGAATG
>NC_090727.1:147265795-147283295 GCF_036898095.1 Palaemon carinicauda | reverse complement strand
ATATTTTCATTCGGAACTAAAATACCCATTGATTTCATGCAAGTCTATAATAAAATTTGTAACCCTTTAAACACCATGGCATGTAGGACTACATGTATACCCCTCTATTTAAAAGAAATACTTGTAGCCTACTGTATAACTACAGTCTACTGTATTGTGAACACTTGACCAGACCATGCATATCATTTATCATATTTCATACAGACAAGTATTGTAAGTTAAGATCATGGAAACATATCAGTTTATATATATATATATATATATATATATATATATATATATATATATATATATATATCTTTCCGATCACGCTCAGCAGCATTGTCAGACATACAACTACTAGGTTTCTCTCCGTCCCTAGGGCAGGGGGACGAGGTCGTAATCATACCCTGGTGAGATGAGGTACCTCAAGAGGAAAGGGAGAGGGGGCCGGAAGGGTGGTATATGTGTGTGCATATCTATCTGAATATTTAGCCTTCTTTTATGACGGGTCGCGTACGTTAATAAATGAATAAACATCAAGGATATTCAATCTCGATACCACCCTACCCCTAGCTGTAAACTATTTCACAATACTAACATAGATAAAAACTCGCGGGGAAGCCAAAGAAGTGTTGTTACACACAGATTCGTGTTAGTAAATCAGTCCTGTATATTGACCGTGGCACACTTGGAAAGATTGAAATGTCGCGTTTGTGGAAGTTAAAAACAAATAAAAGCTATAGTTACAGTATTTCTAAATCGGAGAATCCTTGAAAGTATTTACTATTCCTAAAAAATGGCAATGAAATCTTGATTCCCTAAAATTTTAGAGTATAAAAAATCAAGTAATATTTGTTTGCAAATGCTTAAAAATATACTGGGTCCGGATTAAGGTTATAAAATACAAAGGGATATGGAAATATAGGAAGTCAAAAATAGAGGACTGTTAGAGTATTATGTAAATGTGAAAAAAAGAACATCGTGGACATATAAACGAGGAAGCCCGTGACTGAATGGAAATATGCGCAAGATACTAAATAATTTAACTCCTTATATACAATCTATTATTGTTCATGTCTATTATAGACACTGAAACCAAGTTTATAAAAATATACTAAAGTGCCATCTGAGGGTAACATTACTATGGCATTTAGGCTAAAAGAAACGTGGTAAATGATACAATTACTAAAATATTGTGACCAACAAATTGAACTCGGTACCACAAGATTGGAGAAATATGACTAATATTCCCACTACTAGAAATATAGAAATAAGTTATAACGTCTAATATTTCACTGTCAAACAAATAACTATCATGACAGTGAATAGAACAAAAGTCAGAAGATTATACATTAAACATGACATCCACTTTTCAAAAAATGCAGATAGCAAAGATAGGAGTGAAAGCATGATATAAAGATGCATTAAATACCCGTGTATCTTTTTGGTTATGTAACAAAACAATGACAATTCTATATACCCCCTTCAAATCCAGCATTATTATAAGTGATATTTCCTTTCGATTGCTCTATTTCTGTAAATATACTATACTTCCAATAGCATAATACTCTGATAGTTTTAATATACAGTATAGGTAATATTGGATGTACCAATGTATAAAATTACCAGGAAATAGTCCAAGTAAATAATCTTAGATCTTGTTGTAAATTACTTTCTAAAGCTAATGAATTAGAGATTCTAAATGTATCCAGCCCATACAAATATGAGGTAAATTGCAGATACATACTGTATTTTTGTTAAAAGTATTCCTGAAAGGTATTGGTAATATAATGGAGAAAATCAAGAAATTCTTATGTTTTTCTGTTGAGAGATTGCTAAGGTGAATATTTTTATTGTTCTCTTCAAAAATAATTAATGTTTAGATACTTTTTTATTGCTATATCGAAATATATAAATATATATTGTAATTCATTGCATGTAAAAAAGAAACGAAAAAACAAAACCAAAAGGTCAAAACAATAAGGCAAAGTTAGACCGAAAAAAAAATATAAAAAATAAGGTACAGGAAGGCTTAAAAATTTACATCAGGCAAAACAAAAATCACTTGCCTTTCCAATGATATATTGTATAATTTATTGCTATTGAAGGCAGTCATTCCTCAGTATTAAGATTATATTACTGTACATATAATTTTTTTTTACAGTGGTGTATGTATATACTCAACGTGCAATAATCCTTCATATTTGAATAACTTTTATTCTTTAGACTGTGTGTAAGGTACATATTGTCTCAGTCTAAAAATCAGTAACTATTCAAGAACAATAAAATGAGGGTAAAGATTAAATATTTTTTTTCTTTTAAAGGCTATACAGTACATGAACGGTATATACGTATCAAGTAAAACAAATTTTTATTCTTGGATGTAGTAGGATGTCCTACACCAGTCTTTATGCAACCTCACATATGTTGGTTTGAATCTCCCCCTTGGAAAGGATGGTATCTTTACTTATTTTCCATTTCGATTCAAAGTCTTTAGTGAAAAATCTATCCAAAAATGTGTGGAGAAATCGAGTAAAACCACTTTAGCCATCAAAATATAGATATTATTTGAATAACAAAGTCTAAAATATCAGATTTTGTTTCCTTAAATTACTTAAATTACTCGTCACTTCAGACTAAAATGAAAATACATACAACCAGACCAATTACAAGTCTTTTCTCTCAAGAGCGACAGGAATGGAATAGGCAAAACAGGGAGCTTATTTGTAACATACTGGACTAGCATAATTTTATAATGCCTAAAATGGATATTGGATTATCTTCTGTTTCTAATGAGTTCTCTCATCATGATGCAGCATAAGAAAGATATTATCTCAGATATGAAGGTAACACGAGACGTGAATAAGTTAAAGAACCCTCTTCCCAACTGACTTTCCCACTTCATTAAGGATTCGTCTGATAATATACTGTCGAGTTTAGGGTAACAATGACATACAAATGAAAGATGGTAATTATCCTTTAAAAATTACAGATCATCCCCAACAAGTTATTTCTAAAATAAAATGAAGGCTCAAACTCCATGAGCACAACAGAAGTGTCTAATCAAAATGGTTAACATTACCCCAGAAGACATATGAAATCTCATTTAAACTGAAGAAGACCTACTTATCACAGCACAGCATCACAAGCGCAACTGCCTTCTGAATTGTAGGACAACTTCTACCATTTAAGTCTGACAAAAATATTTTGTACTTATAGTTATCCTTTTCCAGTAATACTGGATCTGAAAATTACTAGACAACACCAATAATATCTCCACAATGTAGGCCCAGGCCAAGGTATAAGAAATATATTGTATACAGGGAATATAGAAGTTTACTACTCCTAAAGGGCAATTATCATTTTTCTAAATCCTCTCACACCTCATGATTCATGGCAAACATTACAGATATTCGATATGTATACCCCTATGAAAAAACCAACAGAAAAATTAAAGAAAGAGACAAAATACACAGCTGATGTAAATGGAAAAACTAGAAAAGAAGAATAGATAAAATCTAAATCTAACCTATGAAATTACACCCTTTAAGGATTAGGTATATTAATGTGTTTACAATTAATGCATGAATGATGATTAATAACAGAATCTTTGATAAAAGATGACCTTTGTTGTTGTGACGCCATTGCATGATTTAAACGAATCACTGACTATAACCTCAGGAATGTTTTTCCTTACCTTGTGTAGACAGGTTGGTCTTCCTCTTCATCTTCAAAGGGCTTTACTGTCACTTTCCTACGGGAGAAGTCGAGATGTGTGCTGGGGTGAAGAAGCTCAGGGGACATGATGCGGCTGAGAGAGAAAAGAATACACAAGTATTAATGCCAGAATGAAATATCAAATATTCATAAATATGTACAGCATAGAAATTATATACTATGGTACAGAATAATCACTACTGCATTACTTTTGGATATAAAAGTTCCATTTAAGAAAACTATTAAATAAGACTATATGACCACTACTTTACTTTGATATAAAAAAAAAACTATTTCCTTCCTTATGTTCTGAGGGTGAAGGAAGGATAAACTGAATTTTGATATTAAAATTGATTATTTCTATGCTAACCTGATGTTAATATGTTCTTCTTGAAGTTAACTAAAAGTTGACATCTATCCTAAAAATCTAGAATTTGGTTTTATATTATTGTAATTGCCATGCCCCTCCAGAGGAGAGTATTGTGATAATATGGAGGTGTGTAGCAATAAGAGCACTTGAGTACACCAAATAGTAATGTTTATTCCAGTCTCAAAGTTGAAACATATTCAATAGCCTTTCGACTTAATTAGTCCGTGGGGAGGCAGGGTGAGTCATATGAATCTCAGGTGAGCATAAAAATAATCCATTTTATCATCAAGGATCTGTTCATTTCCATGAATCTTACCCAAGGTTCATATTGCTCACTCACACACGCTGATGAAGGTGGGATAGTAAAGAAACGAGATAGTTAATCTAATACCATAGCCTAAATACTTAGGTTAGCTAGCCGAGACCAACCTTCAATAAACATGAGCTAAATGGTAACAATCGAAAGCTAGCAAGTCTCACGCAATACCCCACGAATCCAGATTGAGAAAAAATTTTAATACTAAATATCCATTAGGGTCTAAAATTCAATACCAACTTAAAGCAATCTAAAATAAAAATTTCCAAAACTTAAACACTGGAACAATATAGCTACCACAGTACCCAAGCGCCTCGCATTGAGAAAATTAATGCTAACCTATAACTTAATACAAATTCAGAGTTTAATCATTACGAATCACCCACTGATACACATTTAAAACTACTCATACTACATCCGCCGCAACTACCACTGCACCCTATATCCAGTAAATTGACTTGCTATGCTACTGAGCTATACCCGAAAAACCTTCAAGTGAAAGGTTTCTACATAAATGATGAGAAAATAGGTGCCCTTGTAATACCATGAACCCAAATCTTTAAGTTAGTCCGTCCTCTGACATAGCATTCCTGGAGAGAAGATGCCCTGGAATCCTAAACCCGCTCCCCCCCCCCAAAAAAAAAAAAAACTAGGAACCTTTTCCCTAATGTTTTCAGTCTTGTCTAAAAACTTTACCAATTTTCTTCAATGATGGAATGTGGAATAATTGAGGTAGACCTACTGCATTGAATTCATTCTTATCCCAAAAGATAGACAAGAGAAAAAGATTATTTCATCAACACCAAAACATAATTTACTGGAAAGAGCCTGTAACTTACAAATACATTTAGCTGAAGCTAATTCTAACAGTAAAAGGGTCTTGGTCATAAGTTCCTTAAAAGAAAGACCTTCTAAAGATTCAAAAAGAGGACCCTATAATACTGTAACACTATATCTAGATTCCAATAGTTGGATCTGACAACTTGAGGTCTCATAATTGCAAAGGACCTGAGCACATCTGTAACAATATCTGCAGTAGATAAATCTAATCCAAGATAACTGTGTAGAGTACTAAGCATGGAGCTACTTCCCTTAATAGGCCAATCAGAATTTTTTTCACAAAACAGGAAATGCAAACTTTACAATATTACCCAAACTAGTACTAGTCACCAAAACCTTCCTGGATTTGCATTCATCAAAATACACATTCCATTGTCTCTGATTTAAATTATTCTTAGACTGTCTTTTGGAACCTAGGGTAAACAATCTAGAGGACCTAGAAAACCCTTTTCACAGAGAATATGGCGGACAGTCACCACACGTAGCGTGGGTGGGTTTGGGTGAAATGACCTTGAAATTAGTTGGCTGAAAATATTGATCCTTTAGAGTAATCCACTCCGGCACTGTGACAACAGAGGCCACAGATTGGTAAATCCCTCGCTCCAGGGCCAAGAAGAAGCTATCAGAGTCATACTGCTGTTTGAAGATACCCTGAACCTGCATATCAATGCCTGAATGAATATACTGAGAAACGAAGAGAAGCGTACAGGTCCAGATTTGACCAGTCTTGTTACAAGGCATCCACCTTTCCTGTTAGGGGATCTGGAACCAGATAGCAAAAAATTTTTGGTCTTCCTCACCAAATCTCTTGACACACTAAATGATGCAGAGACTCTAATTTGGCAGTATTTGTTGTTTCCTGCTTAACTGATGAACTACTTTGTTTAATTTTCCCTAGAATAGACAGAGGTAGACAAACGACTGACAGGCCTGAAAAGCCTACCTAGTGTCTGGTAAGAAAGAAGTATCCCATTTAGATCCATCAAAGATATGAATACTTTAACTATAATGAGCAAAGCCATTGACCTGGTAACACCCTGTTATCAAATGTATGAGAGTGCTGTCGTGTTGCCTAAAAAAAAGAAACTACACACTTCCCCATCACCAGTTTCCTGAGCCTGAAGGCCCTTGAGAACAGCTAAAAGCTCCCAGCAATTTACTAGTATGACTGACTGACTTTCTCCAATCCCTTGGATGCAAAGAGGAGTACTGTAGTTTTGTGAGTAAGGAGGTTCAGGACACTAGGGAGAAAAACAAAAAAAACAGACCTCAAAGCACAATTTTATATTCTATAAGACACCTGTTCTACAACAAATTCAATCCTATCTTGATCCAAAATGGGACCAAACAGAGAAGAAATAATGAGAGGGTACTTCTTCATCATCTGAAACTGTCCCAACCATAGAGGAACACAGTTGTTCCCTATACTGTACTTAACAACAAAATCAACTAGATATTGTAGTAGCCTCCAGAGTGGTATCTAAAAATGTACTATCTAAACAGGATAAGAAATCTAAGATTAAGATTCTAGAGGATTTCAAAGTTTTCTTCAATGAGTCAATAAAACCCCTACCACTGAATCTACAGCTTCCACGGGAGGGAATGTTTTAACAAGAGATGAAAAGAAGCCTTAGAGGACTCTTTTATTTGACATCAATTTATCAACTTTTTCTTTGAAAATATTGGAAGTATTAGGAGTATAAGAAGCCTGAGCAGCAGTAGCAGCCTTAAACAAGCAGCAGCTTTAAACAACATAATAAAATTTATTTATTTGGATACATTTCAGCAAAAAAATTTCATAACGACTAAAACAGTGATAGATCACCCAGTTTGAATGTTTCCAAATCAGCATCTACTTCATTTTTTTGGGCGCTGCCCTAGTAAAGAATCTGGATTTCTTTTTTGCTCACTACTAACAGAAACCTTTGCGCCTGTGCTAGGTCGAAAAGAGTCGTGACTTGTTTCAGCTTTTGAAGTACTGTACTAGCCCCAATGTTATCATCACTACTGAAAATTCAAGATGTGCTAGTGGCCAAGCCTACCCAAGGCTATTAATATCCCACTACCATCTGGGTTATGATGCAACCGTTTTTCAGCTATAGCCAAATTTTTAAAGACTTAATTGAAATTGGTGTTCCTGGTTCAGAAGCCTAAGAAGAACTCTCATATCAATCTAAAGCAGGGGCCTTACGGAAGACACAGTATATTCTTTCCCCACATAAATAATAAATATTATGGTTAAATATCACACTCCTACTAAGACAGAGCAAGGAGAATTGAATTGTTACCCCTTAAAAGTGTCCTGAATAATTGCTCTCTGACATAATGTTAAACCACCCATATTATTTAACTTATCACACCTAAAAGGTTTTAGAGTTGAAACTTACATAAATTTCGGGACCCCCAGCTGAACAGGCTCGCTTTGCTTGCCACACACCCCATAGTCCCCTTCAACATTTTGGAATCAGTTATCCCCCTGATCTAAAGCACAATAACCTGGATTCTTAGAATGGAGCTACAGTACATGACCAACCGTAATCACTTTCGATAAATGGGGTGAATAAACCATTACTATTTGGCATACCAAAGCAGTCTTTTTGTCATAAAAGGTTATATAAATGCAATATTCCACAAAAGGGCCATAGTCATTTCAGTGAAAGAAAACTAGGAATTTCAGATACACTATACAGTATTTAGGATAGACATCAATATTTAGCTAACTTTGAGAACAAAGCCATATGAACCTCAGGTGAGATTCATATGAATAACTATCACATTCCATGTGAATATTGCATAGAAAGTGAAATGAGCAATTTATTTTCATATAAATAAAAGTACTTGAATGCAAAGCTATTAAAATGATATGCATGTTCCATGGAATGTTATATTAGACTTCCAGTAAATAGAATATTTTAGTGAATTATTTCTTAGAAATGGCCCTCGCAAATTACTAGGCATAAATTATGTTTATTTATATAAGCCTATTTAGATATTGCTTAGAATTTAAAAAAAACTCATCTTTAAACTATCTTTCCTATTACCCTCTCCTGTTATTTAATTTTGTGTAAAGCGTTATGAGTTGATTTAAAATGGATACATCTCTACACCCGTAAATGCTGAGAATGTTTCATATTGTATTGCTAAAATGTAATAGCCAAATAACAACCAAATGGTGACAAACTGCAAACAGTGTACATGTGTTTCCCTTGATATATATTTGCAAAATTTAAGTTTTGTGTGGTAATAATTAAAAATTATAATCTTATTTTTCTTCTACTGACTCTTCATTATTATATATTTTGCCATAGCTATGTTTTTTAGCAAGGGGAGCCTTGAGTTGATAAGCTTTTGCTTTCTAGAATTATCATGCATAGGTCTATTGTGACTTTAATGACTAATTGGCTTGAATTGTATGTAATGTTTAATCTTTCTTAATAATTTTTTTAGCTAGCCATAAATGTAAATTCTATGAATTTACTGCAAATTATATGAAATAAAGAAATCAAATTCTGCACTTATTAACCAATTCAAAATAAAGAACAGCACATGATTTTACTGAAGACTCTTAAAACGGATTAATGTACACACATCAAACTACAGTAAACAAAAATATTGGACTCCTTCATCAAATACTAAACAGAGCACTATATGCGTTTGAAAAAAGGATAGCATGATGCACTCTTATGGTCTGAAAACTTTTTAGTAAGACAGCCAACAAATAACTGACTACGAAAATGAAAAACTATCAATAAGTGACTAATGATATTTTTATTTTATTTACATAAATGAAGGAGAACATGAGGTCTAAGTTATTTATCTTACAAACTTGATAGTTGTTTATTGTCATCGTGTTTATGGCATTCCCCTTATCCACGCTCTTTGCTATTAAATACAAATTCCTTATCCTATCTCTTAACTGTTTTTCTTTTGCCTCCCATTTGGTTAGCCCTAAAAGACAAATAATTAAATTTCTTATGTGAAACAAAAATTCTGTATATCATTACAAGGAGTGTATATAATACTTCTTATATGTACAAGAACTTAATCTATCTAAGCTCCATACAAAAGGTATTTATATCAGCTAATCGTTAATAGTCTTGGAATCTAGAATAATCAATTTAATTCCTTGCTCTGGAATCCAATAAACCTACCGAGTATATAATGGCATGAAATACAAACTGAGGTGACACTAAAGGATGTTTATTTCCACACCAATCCATGAATATGGTTCATGTTCCAGCGACTTACGTTTCACTTTAAAACTTAGCTCAATTTAGCTTAGTTATACCAGCAAGTTTCGTACTGTTTGAGAAATATATAAGACACTATCATCTCTGTAAAAAATCCTATGGATTATATTGCCATCTTACCTATTAGAACCATCACTGCTCTTATCCTCTGAGGACACAGGATCGCCACACTCCGAGTAATTTCCTTCATCAGTGGTGGTAGTAAAGGATGTAAAGTGATCCTCCAAGAGTTGATCTCTGGAGGCAGAGCTCCTGGACTCCTCATCCTCATTGAGGGTGTCCCTTGAGCTGGTAAGCTGGGATCTCATCCGTCGGAGTTCCTCTTCCCGTTCTTTCAGTTCTCTGATTTCAAGGGCGATCTTTGTCTCGGTGTTTGAGGATGGAGTGGGTGTACTACTGCAAAGGGATAAGATTATTCACTTAGTTTTAAAAAGACGTAAATCATAACACAGCATTAAAGAAACTTCTTGAATTTTGATATTTGCCTAAACTTATAAATTATTCTTTTTACCTTACACTAGGCATTTTTTAGAACTCAAAGAGTTCAGTAAACTGTATTTTGCAAGTCTACAAGGTTTTAGTACAGTACTTATTCATGTTCTAGTCATCAGTAGTTTCCTGATTTGGTAACAATATAATTTTCATAAGGTAATAAAATGTTATTAAACTACTGTATATAGCCATCACGTGCATCATACCTATTGATAAAAAATACAATGTATACAATGAAATACAATACAGTATAGGAAATTGAAATTATAAACCTTATACTGTATTATGATGAGGTGGCAAGCAATAATTATTTGCAAGATGGATGAGAAAATTTTATGAATAAATATAGATATAACGTACAAATGATATAACAATTAAAAGTATTACTGTATTGTAATTCCAATATCAAACACATATGCGGAGCAGCCCTGCTGTTACACGAACTATTCTAAAAACAAAAACTAAAATATAAGTTGACTTTTCCTTTATATAGACTTTATTTGTAGGAGGATAGGTTAAGGTACCACTATTGGAATTTTACTTTTACTAACAAAAATTACTTCAATAATAAAATCATATTTACTGTAATTTGCATAGCAATAATAACACCAACATGAAAGAAATCATGCTTGCTTTCCTGAACTACATCATCCAAAGAATTCTTACTTTTCAAATAAAAACAAGCAAACGTCAGACTACTTCTAACTTTTCAAAACATTACACGAGCAACATAATTGTCCTTACTTTCCAGAGCCAAAATACTCCGGTGGTGGGCTAACAGCATTGTAAATAACTCCTTCAGTGTCATGTTCCCTCAAGTCATGAGAATATCCACTGGATGTGACAGCTGTGACATCTTCACCGAGGCGATCCACAAACCCTTCATCAGAGTCGTGGCTGGCAGGAGAAGAAGCACCTTTCTCTCGAAGGACGGTGCTTTTCAGGGTCACTTCCTGACGGAGTTCGACCTCTTTCAACTGCTGAGCCATAATCTCAGCTTCAATGACATTCTCCTGTGAAGAAGGTTTCTTGGCTACTGTTTCAACAACACGAACACCGTGTTTTTCCTGTGAAAAGAAAGGCAACATCAGTTTCGTCAAAATGTATAGCAAGAGTTGCTAAAGTAAGATACAGGCATAATCAAAATGATAATATACACACACTTTTTCATTCCGTACGGCTTTTGTCTCCAAGGAATAGGTGTCACCAAAAAGTGACACTCTTCCCTTTTGAGAAAGCATTCATGGCATAAGATTGGCGGCTCTCTGCCCTACTCATGTTTCCAAGATGAGTTTGGCCTTTGGTTCTAGTGAAATTATGAAAATTACTCATGACTATAATGCTTAAGGAGGCATACAACTCGAGAGGTATTTTACCAAATTTTGTTACCATTAGTAGCTCAACTAGAAAGGGGATTTGTGATGTTACTATAATAGCTAAATGTGGAAGTTCAGTCTGTGCAAATTTCTGTAATTTCATTCTTATATAAAGTTTAAAGGTCTGGTGGCAAAAGATTTGAAGGTTTATAATGAAAATAATCCTCTGTTAAGTAGTCTGTAGTCTTGGGTCCTTATGCTACACTTCTTCCAGTTTTCAGTGTTACACAGAAATCCCATGAAATTCTTAAGACTGGACTTAATTTTGACAGTAAAGCCCTTACTTTTAAACACACACAGGTGGGAGTGACGGAGCAAATCTTGATTTTACTGTATTACAGAAATAGTCAATTACAAGATTGCTAGTTGATGGTACTTCAACTAACTCCAGTAAAGCAATCTCTGGCTTCACTCAGAATAGATTTCTTGGTCCACTGCTATTCATATAAAATACATGGTACTCTATTTGCCTCAATCCAATGTCCTGATTTTAACCTGTAGTAGTCATTGAATTTTTCATCAGTGATTTTGGCCTAATTATTACGGGGTGTAAGTATGGGGATGGAGATCAATCTGACAAAACTCAAAATATGATTGTTAGTAGATCTAGAGCCCTGGATCCCAATTAACCCGATCTCTTCATTGACAATATTTCTTTAACAACTGACTCATTTAAATATATAAGTATTATTGGAGACTACGCATTACTTTTTGAGAAATGTATCTATTCTTCCTCTTTTTCAATTATACAAAATATTGGTACAGTGAGAAAGTTTTTCAATATTTATGAAAACCTGCCTATCCACCGGAAATAATTTCATTGCATTCAGTCATATTTTGTATAATGTTCCAGATTTATTTTCGGCAGCTCACTCACATCATTAATCTATGGAAAAACTTAATTCATATTGAATTTATTAGTATTACTCTTTGGCATTATGATTTGATTATTTCTCTGGGTGCTTTAAAAAACACATTTTATGATAATTCTTTGGATTAAATTATTTCTGGACCTTAGGCTACTATTCACCACGCAATACTAGATAGACTACTATTAATTCTAGCAATCTTGCCTTTCCTTCTAATATGTCTAACACAACACAGTTTTCTAAAGTTTTATTCCAGATGTTACAAAATTAAGAAATGACGTTCCTAGACCTGCATTAGAAACAATAGACACTACTAAAAAAGCTCACATGAGATGCATTTTATAATTTAAGAGCCTTGCATTGTGGTGTTTTCTCCATTTCTCCCATAATTCAATTTTTACCTTTATTTTTTCATGAAGGCCTGTATCCTTATTAGAGCCCCTTGGTTTATAGCATTCTGCTTTTCAAATAACGGTTGACGATTGGAGAATAGTGATATACCCTGCATTTTGAAATACTAACATTGATAATCTTACGAAATATTACAGACTTGCTATTAAAGAACGTGGTTCTACTATCAGGTCTACTCTTACGACAGTGCCAATGAAGATAAGGTCCTAGGAAAGACCCTCCATCCTGATATAGGAACATAAAGAAACGTTCGTCTTTCTAAATAGTTGAAAAGGCCTCCTATAGCCCCGTTGCTTATTGTGTGTTTGTCAAGAAGTGTGAAGCAAAGTATTTCACATAATCACGACTTAAATTCCACTAGATAGTTTCTCCTACATGTAAATGAAAATTATGATGATGGGAAGCCGTGAAATTTCTAGTAATTTCACAAAAAAAAGAAAGACTAGCGTAATCATTGATATTACATGAAAATTAAGAACTACAATACTTCTTCATCTATAGATAACGAAGTAAAACACGAAATTTACATAACGATAATCCCCCCTATATAATAAAGAGCAAGTGTCTGGCTACATACAAACACAGATATATATATATATATATATATATATATATATATATATATATATATATATATATATATATATATATATATATATATATATATATATATCATATATATATATATATATATATATATATATATATATATATTCATATATATATTCATATATATATATATATATATATAAATGTATATATATATACATATACATATATACATATATATATATATATTTATATATATATATATATATATATATATATATATATATATATATATATATATATATATATAATTTCTTTCCGGTCACGATCAGCTCTCCCCATCCATCAGGTAGGGGGAGAGAGAGTAGTCATACTCTAATGAGGGGGTGCATGTGAGCTTGTGTGCATATCTGGGAGGAGAGGGAGTAGCCATACTCTGATGAGGGGGTGCATGTGCTTTTGTGTGCAAATCTATCTAAATATTTATCCGTCATTGGGTACACTAATTTAATGATAATATCAACAAACAATGCTAACAAAAGCAAAATAAGTAAACTCTACCTTAGTCACTTGTTCGTCGACTCCGTAAACATATTTCTTAGCAGGGAGGGATTCCCCCACCTCCTTCGCAGGGTCGTCCAGAGAGGGAGGAGATGATACCTCAGAGTCGACGGGAGAATTGTCGAACTGGGGAGGAGGGGCCGGGATGAATTCAGGGGGAGGCGTCACTGTGTCGATGATGTCACCCTGCGAAGTAATTCAGTGGTTGAAATTCAATAATCCTCCCTTATATTATAGAGTAAGTGTCTGACTATACAAATCTCCCCTATATAATAAAGAACGAGTGTCTGATTATATAAATAAATATATTTCTTTCTTGTCATGCTAAGCGGTAGGGAGGGGAGTAGTCATGCCCTGGTGAAAAGAGGTACCCTGAGAGCACGGTCCAGATCCGAGAGGTACACTCGGAAACCACAATCTTCCACAAATTGTCGAACCAGCGGGTTGTAGTTAGGAAAAGAGGAGGGAGTGGGGAGATCTGAATCTGTGTGTGCGTGTGTGCATATCTATCTAGTTATTTAGCCATCCTTTTTGACGGGTTGCGTACACTAGTAATAATAATAAATCAGTATCTGTGTTTATGAACGTTATAATGAATCCAACAAATCCTTACAATAATAACATATTCATGATTATTGAATTGGACAATATTAATAAAAATTCCAGCATCTCATATGATATTAACATGAAATCAATTTAAAAAAATTCTGAACCATGAATTTAGATGAATTGTAATCAAACTATTCCTAATAAATTCTCATGCAATGATACACCCTGAAGGTAATCAAGTTGCGCAATGTAATTCATGCTGCCATGAACTGGTCCTCTTGGAGAGTACAAAGAGATCCGATTATCTTGGCCATGAATTATCTCGATTCATACCCCCTGACTGTAAGGCATCAGTCTCAGTTTCTTTGTTTATTTTACGGTAATTAAGCGGAGCCTTGATTTTCCTGATGAGTTATTTGAGCATTATACTGAAGTTATTATACCCGGTTACTAGGGTTATTATTATGGTAATGATTGCATTACATGGGACTCTCACTGCCTTCTTGCTTCACGTACTCCTTTCAAAACCATTCTTGAACTCTCAATAGACAATTTACATGCATAGATGAGCACAGCACTTTTACTCTGTTATTTCCACTGTGTAATGACCATATATTTATCTCTGGACTACTTTAACTAACTTGCAACCATCCGTTTACTTTTCAATTTAACACCCCCCCCCATCGCATGCTCGTATACAGACTACCATTTTCTTTAAAAATTTCTCTTTCCTAAACCTGTTTGGTTATATCTTTCTCATTTCATAATCCCAGAGAACAAAAAACAAATTTCTTCACAATCACTTCTGACATTCCACTCCTACTTATAATCTGGTCTATATTTTCATTTACCTTTGCATTCAGATAACATCACAAATGATTTTCTTTAAAGAAATAAACTAACGTCTAGAATTATGCTAGATTCCCATTTACTTTTTTCAAACCTCGAAAAAAAAAAAAAAAACACACCTAAAAATTATTTACTCCAACTACTCTCAGTTATTCACATACCCAAAGCCCTTACGAAAACCTAGGAGAACATTTCTCTGCCCCACTAGACAAAATAGTAATTTCTGTCTGAGTCTTGCAGGCTTTTTCATTTTAGCCTACATCCCTGCCGCATAGTTCCAAAATTTAATTATCCTTCTCTTAGCATACCCAGTGCTATACATTTTTTCCTATTTGAGTAACTTATAACCAATTCTTTTGCAGTGGGTAAATAGGACAGAGCATTGCACGGTCCATGATCTGAGGCCTTTCGCGACAGACACGTCATGCAAAGCAAGGGGGTCACAAGTTTAAAATCTTGCACGCTGCATACAAAACTAATATCGCGATACCCGATGGTTAATAAAAAGAGGCTCATATACTATTCAGAAGGCTTTCTCCACTAAAAAGGATATACCTCTCGTGATGAACCTTTTCTCTGTCTGGAGAATTTGTATGCATCCGAAGGCACTGACATTTTGCAGGTATGGTGCCCAAGGATATTGATCTAGCAATAAATACATAAACTTGGTATGTACGCTTCTTTTTATTTCTTATTCATATTCAATTTTATTGTAGATATTCCCACCAAGATCATTTTGAGAAGAGAAGTATGATGATAGAAAAACCTTGACACATAAAATACGGAAATAATTAAAAAATACTGAGGAAAAACAGATAATTTTAAGAAGAGAAGCACGTGAATAGAAAAGTCACAATGTACGGAAAGATAAATGAAAAAAAAAAGAAAAAAAGAGGAAAAACAAGAAAACGGTGGCAACAAGTCCTTTGAGGAACTCATATTTTTCTTAAGAAAATTTATATAGTCCAGTAATTTAAAAAATGCACAGGAAATAAAAATAAAATTCTGGTTTACAGACCTGGACCACGACTGGAGTCACCCCTGGAACGGGCTGGAAGCGGACATTGGCCACGCTCTCCCATCCACCATCGTCCATAGTGGCCAACATGCGGGTCTCCCAGTAGGTCTTGGTGGCCGACTTATTGTCCAAAATGCTGAAGTATTCGACCTCGCCTGAAATATAAGATCTCAATTAATATTTCACAATAAACAAATTTACTAAATCCATATAATCTTAAAATGAAAGGAATGGTAAAACATACGACAGACTATTAAAGGTTCCATTGTTAGAGAATGTTAAATAAAAAGGCAAAAGTGAAGGAAATTAGGGACACGCATGAGGTAATCTATATTATTAGACCTTCAAAGGAATAATAAAATACATCCATAAGAATATAATTTAAAAATAAGAAAAAAGAGAGGTAGAACGTCATATTTGAATGAAAGGACAGTAGCAAAAGGCGTCACGATGTAAAACAATACCTTGTTTAGAACAAATTATGACGCATCACACTCCATCAGCATTTAACAACAGAAATAATCTTATCATTATCATACTCTCAATAAAATAAAAACACTAATAATTGATATGGATATCAAGTTCATTTGATTTGGACTTTGGTCAATACGGTCAAGCGATGGGGCCGGGGAAGCTATTCACCTCCGAGGTACTTGTTGAAGTTAAAAGATGCAAATTCCAATCCAGGAATGAAGGTAAAGCAGAGGGCTAATAAAGGATGCAAAGACCTTCAACTGGTGCATACTACTCATTGCATGAGTTTTGTTAAAGTTTTTATAGTCTATATAGGAGATATTTATTTTAATTGTTATTGTTCTTCTTAAAATATTCTATTTTCCTTGTTTCCTTTCCTCACTGGGCTATTTTCCCTGTTGGAGCCTCTGGGCTTATAGCATCCTGCTTTTCCAACTAGGGTTGTAGCTTACCTAATAATAATAATAATAATAATAATAATAATAATAATAATAATAATAATAAAAATAATAATAATAATAATAATGCCAACACCCACCCCCACCCCGAGGGATAGCACTGATTTAAACTCTTCGATAACTGATAAAGTAATCTAAACATGTCAAGAAATGACTGCAAGTACTTATTTTTTAGTCAATTCAAGTTTAGCTATCAGAGATTTCGGGGATATAACTGGAGATAAGATTTATGTCTATAAGGATATAAAACCTAGTAAATCTTAAAATATATATCCAGCTATAAATTCTTTTTTCTTTATATCTGTCTCTCTTTATTATATGGTTCTTCCTCATTCCTTTCTCTTATTATTATTATTATTATTATTATTATTATTATTATTATTATTATTACTATTATTATTAATTATTATTATCATCAT
>NC_090727.1:147248295-147260795 GCF_036898095.1 Palaemon carinicauda | reverse complement strand
TGGTTTGAATATGGCATATATTTTTTCACTTATTTTTTTTTTTTCATTTTGCGTGTCCAAAAATAAACAAATTATTATCTTTCTAATAATATAAAATTTACCAAGAATAATAATAATGATAATAATAATAATAATAATATCAATAATCATAATAATTATTTGGGTCTGTCAATAATCTTCCCTATACAGTATTATGAAGACTATATATATATATATATATATATATATACAGTATATATATATATATATATATATATATATATATATATATATACATATATATATATATATATATATATATATATATATATATATAATATATATATATATATATTTTATGTATATATATATATATTGTATGCACTATATATATAATCTATCTATATATTTCCTGTCCCGCTCAGGGGGAGAGGTAATAGTCATACCCTGGTGAGAGGGATGCCCAGAGAGGTACACTCGGAAACCACACTCTCCCACAAATTGCCGAACCAGCGGGATGTAGTTAGGAAAGGCAGAGAGGGTGGAAAGGGTTGAATTTGTGTGCGCGCGCGTGTGCGCATATCTATCTAAATATTTACAACGTCAAAGGCCTTGGGTACACTAGTCTATAAATACTTATCGTTAATATAAATGAACAATATTAAGATAATATTATCAATTAAAAAAAAATTATCAGATATAGTCCGAGATATCAATTATTTGTAATTGCATTGCAAATAGTCTATATGTACCATTAGCTTGACAATTTGCATCATTATAGTTTCTATTATTATTATCATTATTCATAACATGAACAAAAACTAATTTTTAAAACGGTTCAAATGCCAGTTACTTGCAAAGCAGATTGTCATACAGTGGGATGCCCATATACATAAAAAATGGATTTATAGAAAGTGAAAGTTCAATGAAGCGAATGAAAATTACATATAAGGTTAATGAAAGACAAAGCCCCTCTTCCGGTTTAAATGATTAAAGGCCACTCATGGATGGCAGGGGCAAGAGACATTGACATTGCCCTATCAAGCAGGACAATGCCCTAGACCTGGAGACTGACCATATACACTGTACATATGATCAGCGCCCGAGCCCCCTTTCTACCCAAGCTAGGAGCAAGGAGGTCCAGGCAATGGCTGCTGATGACTCAGTAGATAGACCTATAGACTCCCCCAAACGCCCCCATCCTTAGCTCACAAGGATGGTGAGGTTGCAGCAACCAATGAAAATAACGAATTTGAGCAGGACTCGAACCCCAGTCTGGCAATCACCAGGGGAGGACGCTACCACATCGGCCACCACAAGTCATTAATAAGGATTGCGATACATAACATTCTATATTCCCCGAATTTGATAAGCCCACAAGAAAACGTATAATTTTCACACCACTTCTCCTTCACCTGATTTATCATTAAAAATAAAAACTTCCAACACTGATTATCACTCTGCAGTGTCTGGTTTGTGTAACTTTAAAATGAATCAATCAGATGATGAATCATTTGACTAGGTTTCGAACTCTCAAATGCGCCGGAAATCTCTTCCTTCCTTTGTGTACCTTAAAATCATATAAAATCTCCCACCATCACCAATCGGCAGTGGCTAGCGTGGTGAAGAAAACTGACCAAACACCAGATATTATTAAGGACATGTCACAGGTTTCTGTCCTTCAGTTGACTAGAAACGGCTACATTTGTTGTTGTTGTTTCAAAGAGTCGGAATTTTCATTGAAGAGAAAAGAGATTTTTTTTTTTTTTTTTTTTTTTTTTTTTAACGAGGGGGTCTGATTGAATAACAGTACCACCAAAATGTTTTGTTTGTTTACGAGACCAATATTCACTGACGACATTCCACAAACAATTAACGATAGTACCTGCGACTGATTTTGCACAATAGATGTTTACTGTTATCAATTTTGACGTCGATAAAGTATGGCATACCACATATAGGAGGGAGGAAATTCCTGTGTTTTTTCATGGTTTATTGCGGTCATGCCATCGGCTCTAGATTATGGTAAGTGATACGGCAACGCTATTGATTGAATATCTTTGGTATAACCTTTCACCAAGTCTTGATATTTACTAAAAGTCTTCGAAAAGTCTCATGATATTTATATTTAATAATTAGGACCTTTACGTGATTCAATTAAATTCGTTTACTCAAATTTTGTTATAATAGTTTAAGTTAGCAATTTAGAAATTCAGATAAATCTCCTCAAAACCAAACTTCTCAAACTTTTCAAATTTCTTATTTACGTAAATTTTATCAAATATTTTTAAATGGCTACTTCTCTTACTTGTATACCCTTTATTTAACATTTCGAAAGACAAGATTTTAATAAGAAATACTTACTATTTTTTCCTATTTTTTAATTTTTTTACAGAAGACTAATTTATCTAAATATTTTGCAAAATACTATAACCCATTTTTCCCGTTTTTTAATCGGCAGGTGTAGGCTACTATCACCTCACAGCACAGCAACGCTCGAAAATGTATAACTAACTTCATAGGAATCAATTCTATCAAAACAACCATTATACAGCTATAGTGTTCAAGCGTGTTTTATTATACAGTTAGACAAGAATTCCTGGCATACCTCCCTCTGAGGATATGTACCCTGTTACACCTTGCCTGCAAAGCAAGTATCCAAGGAGCTAGTGTAAGGAGAGATGGCAGAGGTGATGCTCGGGGCCAAACATAAGAACTGGCCGCGCAGGAACCTTGTGCAAGTGTGAACTTCCTCAGAGCGAGGTTTGCAAGTTATTTCTGTGTTCAACTGTATCTTTCAACAAAATTTTCTGTAATGGTGAATGTGTATTTAAATATATTCGTTAATGTGGTGTCACATAAGCCGCAACACAAACGAATTTAATCTTGGTAAAGTCATTGTCTGTATGAAGCAAAGTTTAACAGGAGTAGTCTTAGAAATACCAACAGAAGAGCATGCGTGACATGACATGAAAATTAAGAAACTGCAGATCTAAATACTGAAACTTTTGACGTCACGGTGGTAATTACAAGACATGTTCAGCATATAAGTTCTAGAAACTTCCCTGATACAAAATAGATTACCCACTGCAATGACCAAAAAGGAGAAAATCCCTTATCAAAGATCATTATGAAACACCAAACAAAAATTCATACAGGAAATCACAGGCGATATCTTATCATGTGAAAATTCCACCAATCGTAAACATTTTCGTTGTTTTTTAAAGTTATCAATGAATATGGTATAAATAATATAGTTAAATTGGAGTCTGTTCAACACAAATAATAAAAATATTTAACATCTTATTTATGGCGGATCTAAATTGTTAACACCTGTTACTTAATAGCAAACTTTTATTATTTCGTTGGCTTATGTAAACCTACCTCTTCATATTGCTAGCAGCTGTTTGTCGTATCTTTAAAATCAGGGTAATAAATAAGTGTTCATTATTGATTCAAGCCGTTTGCCAACAGAAAATTTGTGACCAGAGAGAGAGAGAGAGAGAGAGAGAGAGAGAGAGAGAGAGAGAGAGAGAGAGAGAGAGAGAGAGGGAATTTCACTCAAAGTGCTGTATTATACCGTAACGACTTTTGGTAATTATAGGATACACGGAAAACGTGATTCAGTCTTGTACGTAAAATTCAATAGGATACATATCGTCACTCAACAGATATATGTACATATCCTTCTCTCACCAGGGTATGACTAATCCTCTCCCCCCTACTAGCGGGACAAGGAGAGTTCAGCATGACCGGATATATATATATATATATATATATATATATATATATATATATATATATATATATATATATATATACATATACATATATGTACATATATACATATATATATATATGTATATATGCATATATATATATATATATATATATATATATATATATATATATATATAAATTTCTATCTCATACTGGGATCGAACCCTAGCCCCTTCAAATGAAAGGCAAGGTTGCTAGGAATCATGCCACCAGAGGCTTTAAGAGAAGTCGGAATCTAAGTGGTAACTGCATTTCAAGATGTACCTGGTAACACATCAGTCTCATACCACCGAATTTTCCTCGAATTCTATTTAACCACGATATTGTGTTGATTGTCATCCACATAGACTCACTAGGGGTAATCCGAATTAAAAGCTGTCACTGATGTCTCACCCGGTAAATGCAGAAGTGCAGTTAGCAGTTAGGTTCCGACTTCTTTTACAGCCTCTGGTGGCATGATTGGTAGCGCTTCTGCCTTTCATTTGAAGGGGCTAGGATTTGATCCCAGTATGAGATAGAAATTTATTTCTTTTTGAGCACGATATTGTGTTGATTATCATCCATTTATATATATATATATATATATATATATATATATATATATATATATATATATATATATATATATATATATATATATATATATATATATATATATATATATATATATATATATATATATATATGGGTAAAAATCACGAGGAAGTTTTATGCTCCTCTTCTGAAGTATAACGAAACTAGATTGGACATAATTTTATATTTTCTCATTCATTTTCCAAGTGGTTCTTTTACACACACACACACACACACACACACACACACACACACACACGCACACACACACACACACATATATATATATATATATATATATATATATATATATATATATATATATATATATATATATATACATTATATGTGTGTGTATTTATACATATAGAGAGTGAGACACTTGCTCTTTATTATATAGGACACATGATGAATATTCTTATTCTTATCGACCAATTTAACCTACTTGAAGTTAGCTTTGAAACAGAATAAAATGTCGCCGCTACATCTACCATTTTACTTAACAAATACAATGTCCTCATCAGCTACGCTGAAACAAGTTCACATATTGAACGCAATTGTGGTTTGTATCTCCAACAACCCAGATGTCGTTGTAATGGGCCAAGAAAACCACGATTACGGTGTACTGTCATTGTTCGGGAATAATAGATTGAAACGAGCTGGTTTCGTTCATGCTCGAATTTCTTTGACTCGTTTAATTTAGATTCCATTGGTATTTTTTTTGAGGATGACGACACAGAAAAGACAGCTTTCAATGATAGAAATATTATAATATCTAATTGCAGCTCCTTTACAGATCAATTCTTATTTCAACAAAATTTAGTAAATATCATGATTGATTGATTGACGAATTTGAGGTTTTCAGGCATCCTGACATCTAAGGTCATTGACGCCGTGTAAATGTCTTGACTGTTACTATGATTTTATTTGTTAATGCTCGTATAAATTAAGGGATTCAAATAGAACGAAAATGAATTAACTTGTAGGAAACATTGCCCCTCTTAGATTTTTTATCAAGAAACTGGAAGTTAGTTTCGAATACTTGAAAACCATTCTATAATATCAAGTTATATAGAACATCTTTAACAGTCAAAACTTGCAAAGATAACATTCATTAAGCCGAAACTTACCGAAGAACATTAAATATGTCAATCATAACATATAAAAAAAAATATTTGAGAGTATGCGCCAAAAATATAACTCCCTTACAAACCTTTTCTGAAATTTGCACCTCTAAGAAAACTACAACTAGAATATCGACTTCTATAACAAGACTTGTCAATATAACAATTCTCTATAAAAATTCCCGATCTAAATTGAAATAACATGATAAAGATATCTTCATTGCATTGTTATTGTCGTTTAAAAGAAAATGGAACAACATAGCGTTCGAAATCGACAAATTTCATAATTAATAATCAAAATGTAATTTAACATTCCTTCTATATTAGTGAAACCGAGCGACAAAAATGATGACTAAATATTTATATAGCTACACACACACACATACACACACACAGATTCAATCCTTTTTATCTACTCCCCATTTCCTCTCGTGGTAACCCCCTCTCACCAGGATATGACTACTCCTTTCCCCGTACCCTAGGGACGGGGAGAGACCGAGTAGTTGAACGTCCGGCAGTGCCACTGAATATGACCATTAATATATATAGCGTGTATCTGGTTTATATATATATATATATATATATATATATATATATATATATATATATATATATATGTACGTGTATATATATGTATGTATATACAGTATATACGTATGTATATATATATATATACATACATATATTTATATATGTACGTGTATATATATGTATGTATGTATATATATATATATATATATATATATATATATATATATATATATATATATATATATATATATATATATATAGATAAATAGATAGATAGATAGATACACGCTCTTTATTGTATAGGGGAGAAGTCATTGTTATTTTCGTAGTGTTCTTAAATATCTGTAATGTCAATAGGGACACTATAGCAAACATATCAATATATATATTTCTTTGGTTATTATTCCACTCCAATTGTAAGCTCAAACACTGGATAATCTATTTCATAATCAAGTACTTAATTTCTATATACAAAATAAGCAATAAAGATAATTCCATCCGAAACACCGCCCTTAAAGAAAAAAAAATACTAACTATTCACATTAAAAAAAAATCATAGTCAGTCCAACAGATGTCGTTAGTTACCTTTTGACGTCATACTCCCATAGAATAAGGTTTTTTGTACATCCCTATGACGTCATGCTCCCAAAGAATAGGATTTTTTTTTTCACGTTAAACTGGAAAGAATTTACCGCACCAAGTTAATGAACCTTTCCAGTTTAATGACAGGAAAATACTCTTAGGAAGTACCGGTACGTATGCATGTATGCAAAGTGACAGGCAGAATAAATCGTGATGAATGAATAGCCCACATCATCATCATCATCATTATTATTATTATTATTATTATTATTATTATTATTATTATTATTATTATTATTATTATTATTATTATTATTAGCTAAGCTATAACTCTAGTTGGAAAAGCAGATGCTATAAGCCCAAGGGCTCCAACAGGAAAAAAATAGCCCTGTGAGGAAAGGAAATGAAGAAATACATAAACAACAAGAGAAGTGATGAAAAATTTGAATAAAATATTTCAAGAACAGTAACAGCTTTAAAATAAATGTTTCAGATATAAACTATAAAAAGAGACTTATGTCAGCCTGTTCAACATAAAACCTTTCGCTGCAAGTTTGAACTGTTGAAGTTCCATCGATTTAACTATCTGTGTACATAAGTAGATAAAGCATATTTCAACACAGATAACTAAGAAATTTCTCTTCTTGCGATGAGTCATACAAGAACTGACATAGTTTAAAGTGTGCACTGCTGAATAATACATGGTAGAAATTAAAATCAAAATATACATTAATATTCAGCAGACCAATTCAATATATTAGGATACTGATTAACATACTCTTTATGTTCTTTATATTTAAAGGTAATTGATACACTTAGAACATAACATGAAAGAAGACTAAATGATGAAGAGATAGGTAAAGATAATCAACTATATATATATATATATATATATATATATATATATATATATATATATATATATATACATATATATATATATATGTATATATATACATACATAAATATATATATAAATATATCATTTATAAATATATATATAAATATATCTATCTATCTATCTATCTATATATATATATATATATATATATATAGTATATATATATATATATATATAATATATATATGTATATATATATACATACACATATATTGTACATACATTGCATACACGCATTTATGCATTTATTCTCTAAGCAATTATTTCTGTTTAAATATAAGAATTTTGTAGAAGAAAATACCACGGAAATATGAAAACGCACAAAGACAAGATCAGTGGCAGCATCCATTTCTAATTCAATCCCCATTAGAAAATTCTTGGCAATCTTTTGACTCGATACTAAAATTGTCTAATCGTGACGATTTTCTAATAATTTTTTAGTCACCAGGTCAGCCACGACATGCCAACTGAAACATGAAACGTGAGCTGCTCATACGCACACACACACACACACACACGGCACAAGAAGTTTCACTACCTGAGAGTCATGAATGAAAATCCGTCTACCTCTTGAATTAAAATAAATTGCGATCTGAAAAACCTCTCTCTCTCTCTCTCTCTCTCTCTCCTCTCTCTCCTCTCTCTCTCTCCTCTCTCTCTCTCTCTCTCTCTCCTCCTCTCTCTCTCTCTCTCTCTCTCATTCTAATAAAAATGGGTAAAGTTTCATTATCTGAAATCTAAAAATAAAAGTATGTGTTTACTTATCTAAAAAAAAAAACATTCGTTTCTTCTAAACATTTTCTCTAATTCAACCACTATGGATCCAAAATATTTCTCAAACATTGTTAGTATTCTCATAATGGGAAAAAGACTGAATCTCTCCATACAAATTGAAAGCTGTTTTGCAAAGACAAAAACCCTTCCTCTTCCGTTTTTCCATCTTTTAACTATTGCTTTTTATTATTATTACAAGCTAAGCTACAAACCTATTTGAAAAAAAAAAGGATGCTATAAGCCCAAGGGCTCCCACAGGGAAAAATAGCCCAGTGACTAAGAGAAACAAAGAAATAAACAACAAGAGAAGTAATGAACAATCAATATAAAACTTTTTACGAACAAAAACGACATTAAATTAGATTCTTTAGTGCTTGATGGCCTTCTCGGCCCCAGCGCTGGACCATATGGCCCAAATTCCATGAAACAAGCAAGCAAGAAAATCATTTGACACCTTTACGTGTCTTTACAAAATATCATAAGACTTTAAAAAGCAACGAGGACACAGAACAAAATTATAAGAAACTAAAGGACTCCTTAATGTAGAAAAAATAATGCAAACTTATAAAAAGTAAAAGGACTCTTTAATGCATAAGAAAAATTAAGGCAAAATTATACAAAGTAAAAGGACTCCTTAATGTAAAAAAAAAAAAAAAAAAATAAGGCAAATTTATAAAGAGTAAAAGGACTCTTTAATCTATATAAAAAATATTGAGGCAAAATTATGAAAAAGTAAAAAGATTATTTTATGCAGAAAAAATGTTAAGGACAACATTAATGGAAAAATTCTACCACTGCCTCGAAGAAGAATTCGTGGAGGTCGGAACAACTGGAAAAAGGCGACGGGTGACCTAGAACCTGGTAGCAAATGTGACCCAGACTTTAACCTTTACGGGGCTTGAGATCTAACGAGCTCTCGTGGTGTGGGTGCGGCTGGTAACGGAATGCAGCGTGCAAGTGCGCGCGCGCGCGCATGTGCTAGTACGTTTCTGTGTCAGTGTTCAAGCAGAAGGGAGAAATGCCTTCCTTCTTACAAGGGAAAGAATTGAGAGAGAGAGAGAGAGAGAGAGAGAGAGAGAGAGAGAGAGAGAGGAGAGAGAGAGAGAGAGATATGCATATTATGCAATATTATTTATTCTTTATTGTTAATTCATTGATTAACGATATCGGTTTTTTTTCTGTGTGAGTGAGCGCAGATGTGTAGGTCTGTGTTTTCTTAGTTGGTTAGAAATCTAAGTTAAACAATATGGATATTAACACGAGCAAGTTAGAACATTCGGGTAGTAATTATTCCTTAGGTTTTTTTTTCTTTAGATCCACATTTTATTAGTGAAAATGACACACACACACACACACACACACACACACACACACACACACACACACATATATATATATATTATATATATATATATATATATATATATATATATATATATATATATATATATAAATATACAGTATATAGTCTGTCGAGCTAGTTGGCGGAAATCTATGGCATCTGTTGAAAAGACAAAACATGAAAATTTTTCATCTTTAAAAAACATATCTTACTGCCAAGTAGTAGCATATGATAAGTAACCTTTGGAATGATAAAATATTGCTACCCAAAACTGAAATTCCATCAACATCGTTAAAACACTGAGCAGACCTTGCTCTTCTCACCAAAGAACCACAATATTATCTGTAAGTGAACACAAAAAAGGCATTTTTTTTCATTATCCTAAAGATTAAAATGTACACTGTTGAAAACTCCACTTCTTAATACATAAGTAGGATGTAAAAAAAAAAATCCAAAATATTATAAAACATGGTATTAACAGCAAGTTTACTATATTCTTTTTACCTTAAAGACAACTAGACAATGCAGTAGTAAATACCAAATTACATTATATCACATGATATTGGCAACATGGGAAATTTGCCAAAATGAATGTTACCTTTTTTTAATAAAAATCATTAATCTAAGACAATCAACAATTATAGTCTTTAAAAGATATGTACCACTGCCGTATCATAAAGCTCTCGGGTAGCTTCTAAATTGACAATATTTTCTCTCTCTCTCTCTCTCTCTCTCTCTCTCTCTCTCTCTCTCTCTCTCAAATATATTTCCACCTATGACACAAGGGAGCAATGCAAGAAATTTTTTTTACGGTGTTAGGTTACGTAAATATTGAAAAAATATGTTTGAATATCCACAATCACTCACAAATTATATAGGTGGAAAAGCAAGATGCTAGAAACCCAAAGTCTCCAACAGGGAAAATATCCCAGTTAGGGAAACAAATGGAATAGTATGCCTCAGTGTACCCTCAAGTAAGAGATCTACAGTATAACCCAAGACAGCGGAAGACCATGGTACAGAGGCTATGGCACTACCCTAGACATAACTGAGAGAGATTCAATGTAGTATTATCTGGCCAGTTAAAGAACCCAATACCTCTGGATTCAAAGATTTTCCTTACTGAACCGAAACTTAAAATATCGAGTGGAACTCGTCAAAAGTAATTAAACAAAAGAGGAAGAAATTGGTTCCAATTCTCCTTATCATTCACATGATTTGAGAATTCAAACACATTGTTTAATGAAAGTTTTATTGACTTTCCCCACAGAGTATGTGAAAAGTAGCTTATTGGCCGCTTGTATGTTTACAAAATAATCTCCACAAAACAATGTTAATACTTACACTAATTGACCCCAACTCTTGGCCATATCAGTGAGGTTTATTACTGAAGTCATTTTACCAAAAGTTAATATCATCCCGGATATTTAGTCAGTTGGGATGGGCCTTTCCTGATATTCATAAGTAATTCAGATTGTTTATGTATACTGTACTATAGCACATAGATCCTAGGACCGTGAAAGAAAATGCATGGGCCACCGAAATTTGAGTAACTAAATCAATTAACTAATAGTGAATGGTTTTGGATGGGGTAAGTGCTCTTTTTAAAATATATTATTTATTTGTACAAAAGGAGTCGAGGAAAGGATTAGCTCATAAGCATTTCTTCATACCAAATTAATGTTGTGGCCTTCGAAGGAAATTAGTCTCTCAGATATCCTAAAATACCTAAGGTCAGCTTCATGTTTTCATGATTTCTTATGTTTTGTTATGAGGGTAAAGACCAACACAATACTCAGAGCATGTAGAAATGCATATCTCTCTCTTGACATCAAACCATTTTGATAATCATTAATAGCACATTTATCCAATGAAAACGTAGAGAAGTTTGTAAAGCCATTTAATTTTCATTATTACTTGCCTAGCTACAACCCTAGAGGGAATAACAGTATGCTATAAACCCAAGAGCTCCAACAGGGAAAATAGCCCAGTGATTAAAGGAATTGAGAAATTAAATAAACTACAAGAGACAAGAGAAGTAATGAACAATTTAAAATAAAGTATTTCAAGAACAGCAACATTAATATCACTATGAGAAGCCTCATAAAATAGGACAAAGAAAACCAGCAGATGCTATTGGAATGAGTGCCTAAGGTTGTTCACAGTATCCCAGCCTCTGCCTGGGTAGCGGAGCGTGAAAGGGTACAGTAAACTTGCCCTGCGGGACACCACTGACCTAAAGAAAACATCGTGCCCTGTGAGGCGGCACTATAGTGATTCTGCTGATCACAAGGATATGCCGAGACTAAGGTAGTGATGTGGCGACGCCCAGATGTCTTTATATCCTTCTCAGCTTATCTTCATGTTTTTTTTTTTTTTTTTTTTTTTTTTTTTTTTTTTTTTTTTTGCATACCTGTATACGAACGTACATTGCATTTTGATATGTTGGTGTTTTCATAAGAGCAATACATTCCATCAAATATTCTTAGTAATAAAGTGGCTTTAGGACTGAATTCCATTCTGAATAATAATAATAATAATAATAATAATAATAATAATAATAATAATAATGATGATGATAATAATCATCATCATCCAAGAGTTAAAAGGCGTATGAAACAATAAAAAAGTCAAATAAATTCAATTTGAACGGTAACTTTTGATTGCTTGCAACTTTTGATTGCTTGCATAATGGTTATCTCCAGTTAACTGAGTAAAAATGTAAAATTATAATAATAATAATAATAATAATAATAATAATAATAATAATAATAATAATAATAATAAAGTCACAAACACAACTTTAAGTACTATATTTCCTCAAAGGCATTCGGATACGCTCACAGTAATTCTGAATACGACTAAAAATACATGAATATACTTTCGTCATTTCAGGTGGGAATTTAAGCCGTCC
>NC_090727.1:147225795-147243295 GCF_036898095.1 Palaemon carinicauda | reverse complement strand
CGCCATGACTTTAAACATTTCGAACAATGGACAATGGAAACCCCAAGTAAAAACGTGATTATTAAAAGGTTAAATATATTCCGGAGAAGGACGAGTGACTGACCTGTAATATATTTCAAGACTGAATTGGTTCAGAACCAACACACCGCTCGGATGCACACACACGATCCAGACCAGTATCCAAGCTGGAGCTGCTCTTATGCAACTTGAAGATCAAGTTGGCATTTAATTTTTAGATAAAGAGTGACGCAAACAGGAGAATATATTATGCAATGTCACAGATAGAGAGGTAGAGATCCTGTGGCGATGAAAAGTTTTGAAGGATGTTATGACAGAGGTTAGGAAAACAATACCTTCAACAATCCTTTGACTCTAGTATTCTCAGAGATGGCTAGCCACACATGTTAGCTAATTTTTATTGGACATGTAACAACGGGAAAAATAATCAATATAAATATATGTACTTTCTGAAAAATCCCAATGAATCTAACTTTTGAAAAGTAAATCTCTATTAATGAATATATTATTATTATTTTCATTACAATTATGATATTATTATTACTAGCTAAGCTACAACACTAGTTGGATAAGCAGAAGGCTATAAGGGCTCAAACATGGAAAAATAGCTCAGTGAGGAGAGGACACAAGGAAATTAATAAACTATAAGAGAAGTGATAACCAATTAAATAAAATATTTTACGAACGGCAACTCATTATAACAGATCTTTCATATAAATTATAAAAACTACCCATTTCGAACTAATACCGACGAAAACCCAAGTATATACAGCACAAGGGAAAATAAGTTTCATAACTGCCGGCTATGTAATATAGAAAAATATTAAATGCCGTTCCAAAACATTACTACAGCATTGTTTAGAACATTATTATTTTTAATTTTCATCTTTAATAAAATAACTATTTAAAATAAGGAAACGTCAATAATATGCGCTTGCGACCCGAGCTTCTACAAAATATAATGCTGCTAAAGTGTACCCCAGTAAAAGTAAGAGCTAAGAGTAAATCGCGATTGAGAAAATATCCATTCAACTCAATAATAGTAAAAAGGCTCTGAAAACCTGAAATAGTAATGCAGTTTGTCTCTCTGAAGTCATCAACATCTGCAACAAGAGAAATTTCAAAAATGTTTACGTAAAAACTTGAAATAGGTTTTCTCGTACAGACTATGTGATAAAAATGCAGATTCGACGATGAGTGTTGTTCTTCTAGTCTTTTGGGGACCCAGACAGTAAATTTTATTATTGAAATAAAACTTTTTGGAGGAGCATCTATGGGTTCAATGATATACCCCTCACCGGAGAAATGAGATTATTATCATTATTAAAATCATGGATTTGGGACATATAGCCCGGTGCTTGGGTCTGTGAGTCCATTCAGCTCCCAAGAATTACACTTAGAGGTAAAGGTTGAAGAGACTGGATGCATGAAGAAAGAGAACTTAGGTAAAACGGCACTACCCGCCTGAGGGCTGAGTACTTTGGAACGACAGTCACCACTTTAGTCAATAAACCCTGAGACATGCTGGGACTCTCTTACAAGGAAAAATACTTTTTAGGGTTGGGGTGGCCTATTGGAAACGCCCATGCCTGGCGATCTGTCAGATCAGGGTCAGAGTTCCACTCAAGGTCAATGGTGAACTAAGGATGAGGGGATTGAGGAAACCTATAGGTCTACCTGTGAGACATAAGCAACCATTGCCTGGCCCTCCCAAGTCTTAGCTTGGGTGGAGAGGCAGCTTGGGTGGAAAAGGGGCTTGGGTGCTGATCATGTGCATTGTATGGTCAGTCTAGAGTCAATGCCCTGCTCCCTAGGGCAATGTCACTGGCCCTTGCCTCTGCCATTCATGAGCAGATTTTAAACCTTAAACCTTATGGGATACTGTGAATTCCAGGCTTGAAGGACATGAACTTTATGTGGAAAATAACTAGTCAACCGACCTCCAGGTACGGAATTAACTTCTCAATACCCAGTTCTTTTCTATCTAGGTACAACTAGAGAGAGAGAGAGAGAGAGAGAGAGAGAGAGAGAGAGAGAGAGAGAGAGAGAGAGAGAGATCTATTGTATGAGTATGATCAGCGATTATCGAACAAAGAAACACCCTTGCTTCAGCTGTTGTGAAATGTTTAGAAAACATGTTGAAACACGACCCACTGCCGTCACTCCGTGAGCTGCCATAATGACTTGGCCGACCACCAAGGAGTCTACGAGATGTTTGAGATTAGAAGTTCTTCAAAAAACAATAATTAAATTACCCGAAGCCTGAAATAGCCTTGTTTTCTATTCTTTCTTTTTGCAGACGTGAATGGCGTAAACGGAGATATATTATCAATAGACTTTGCATACACACATATGAATGCATATTTACAATTGGACTCATTCCTGTAGGTATAATCTAACTGTATATCTTCCCTACAGACAACACACTGCATGTGCATATGTGTCTTAAATACTTTCTAGTAAAATAACATGAAAAAAGTGGCATGGGAAAGGTCTTTATTTGATATTATCATACTTGACAAAAATACCAATGTCAATTTATTTTCTGGCGATAAAATGCAGTAGAGTACTGTGATTTATTTATATATATATATATATATATATATATATATATATATATATATATATATATATATATATATATATATATATATATATATATATATATATAAAGCTGTTGGCAGAAACCGTTATTAATCATACGTACAAAATTGCAAGAACCGAACACATTGACTCCGCGAATACCTTTTCACAGACACATAGACTGCTACAGTTGTATTAAAATAACACTGAAGCTTTTATTTCTACCTTTACTCTCCAGGAACCAAATTACCCAGCAATTCCTACGCTTGACCTTTTGCCCATGACATTATGGTTCATACTCCCTCCACTGTTCCGGGCCTAACTGGGATCCACTACTGGTGTGAACCGTTATCACCCAGTGCATAATAGCTCTACGCGAGGTTTGTGAACGTTAAATCATTCAAACAAGTTTATATTTCTTTCTGTATGCACATGATTACAAGGCTGTAAACAAACAAGTCCAAAACTCCCCTGGGAACAGTTACATTCCACTGTTTTCCACGGTCATTTGCGTAACAAATGTCGACACGCGTTCTGGGGGAAAGAAACAGAACTTCCCACGATTATCGTGAACAGACATTCTGAGTTCGTATAAAAAAGAAACGAAAAAGCTGATGCTAAAGGCTTGAGTAAGTTAAAGACAGCAAACACCATTACCTTCCATTAACTTTCAATTGGCCAGTCGTGAATCCATAATGGGTTAAAACAGATACAAGTAGTGGATTTTGCCTGGAATAGTTTATCTGAGTATCGCATGAAGTCATTTCAAATCGACCCCTTATTTTTGGGAATTTGCCTACCCACGTTTGTGTAAATATATCCACTAGTTTGCGAATTTTCTCATAGTCATGCATTTGCTTTCCTTGTTAATGTTTCCTTGTCCTTTTTAATAAAATTGCATGAAATTTTGCAAAAGAATTCATTAGTAATCTGATGATTATTTCAGTTTATTATGCATGATATGATAAAACCTATAGCCAGAATAGTCGAAGTGAAATTAATAAATGGAAATATAACTAAGAATAAATTCCCTATACAAAATAGGACCGATATTTGGGACATCCGTTGCAACTGTATGAACAATTGACATCAAGGGTTGTGGAGGCCGTCCTTGCCTGGTGATTGCCAGACTGGAGTTCGAGTCCCGCTCAAACTCGTTAGTTCCTCTGGTCGCTGCAACCTCACCATCCTTGTGAGCTAAGGATGGGGGGTAGCCTAAGGTCTATTTGCCGAGTCATCAGCAGCCATTGCCCGGCCCTCCTTGGTCCTAGTTTGGGTAGAGAGTGGACTTGGGCACTGATTACACTGTATGTTTATATGGTCAGTCTCTAGGATATTGTTCTGCCTGATAGGGCAATGTCACTGTACCTTGCCTCAGCCATTCATGAGCGGCCTTTAAACATTTAAACCTAGCAACTGAGCAAGCGTCGGGTGACGTTTAAAAGTTTAAACGTAACTCATGAAGGGCAAAGGCGAGGGGGACAGTGATAAGGCCCTAGCTAACAGGGCAATGACCTAAAGACTGATCATATATACATATGATCAGAACTTAACCCCCCTCTCCACACAAGGTAGGACCAGGGAGGGCCAAACAATAGCTGCCGATGACTCAACAGGTAGACCTACAGTATAGGCGCCCCAAAACCCCCATCATTAGGTTACAAAGATGGCGAGGTTGCAGATGCTCCAAGAAACTATCGAGCTTGAGCGGGATTCGAACCCTAGCCTGGCAATCGCCAGACAGGGACGTTTCCAATTGACCACGTTGAATGACACCGGTCATATAATCCACATCATATACTTTCTATGAAGTTATCCTGGAAGTTCCCGTGACTTGCTCAACTGAAGTAAGGTAAAGGCAAATGTTAACCTCTAAACTAATAATAATAACTTTTTTCTACCGCATTCAGGCGCCATTTGTTTTAATTTGGATTCTATGGAATGGATGACCCAAATGAAATACATATCATAATCTTAAAATTATTCTTGATCTAGATGAATTTCCAGATCTCAACCAAAACCCTGTTTCATTATAACTTAATAGTCATAGAACTCTTCACCAAATTTCGTCCGGATTTGGGACAAATTCACGAGGTTTCATAATTTCAGGCAAATCATAGAGTAAACGCTATCCTCTTAATTCCTTTGTAAGAAGTTGACACACCATAATATCATCAAAATTATTGCAGAGATCATCTAAATGTTAAATAGAACAAATAAATAGGACTAAACGTGAAAGCAGTTTAGATGATAAATAGATATTTAAAAAAACGGAAGTCATAAAAAGAAGTCGAAATGAAAATCAATTACCAGAAAAGCTAAAAATAATTTACGTTTTACAAAACATAGAAAACAATATATATATAAAAAAAAAAAAAAGAATATACATCTTAATAACAAGAACTGAAATTTCCACGAGAAAGTTTATTGTAAGCGTGGTCTCAAATTTTATGATAAAAATAAGATCCGGCAGTAGATTTTTCATAATTAATCTTAACTACCAAAATGAAAAATATAGACAAATCTTTAAGGAAATTAAATCTGAAACATTTTGATTATATCCACATCAACTATAAACCTCAACACATTCGTGCAAGATTAGGGACGTAAATATTTATGGGTGGAAAAGAAAATTATATACAATCTTTCTCAATGGCAAGCAACTTTGCTTGTTTTTCTACAGAGACTGTACTGTTAGCGACACGATTACACGAGCAATGAGGACTAGTAAATAGATCCTTAAATAGGAGTCCCTTTTCTTTTCCGTTTTAAATGTCTGGCCTTAGTAAGGGCAGGACCCATTTACTGTCTGGGTAAGAGTATTGCGTTGCTTACTGTAGGGGTCTCAGCATTGACAAAATGTAGTACTGAAAGTATAGATAACACCAGTGAAAGAAAAACAAGTTATAATAATATTCGAATAAGCTCTGCAATAATGGATCTAAAATCTGCATCAATATTGAAGAGTTAATTTATGAAATTATTTACCTATACCCTAAAACAAACGAACTGTCGAAAAGAAAGCTAAGAACCTGAAAAATAGAATGAGACACTATCTTCATCATGAGGATAAATTAATGCTGTCTAATCAAAATAACCGCTGATTTCTATATCCAAAGAAGAGCTAAGCGCCGGACTACAGTTTTGTCACGGGTCAATCTCCTTGATAATGCCGTTGTTACATTCACATCTCATTAATTTTATTATGAGAAAATTTCCCTTAAACGTCAAGTGGAAAAAACTGAGGTTTATTAAATGACTAAGAAACAAAAAGGGAGACCCCCAAAAAATGAGGAATTGCATAAAAAAAAATACAAAGTTGTGTATTATGAAAACAGGGAACCGTTGAGAATTTGAATGATTACAAAATTCTGAAATTTCTCTGGATTGAATAGACATTCTTCCTGCAAACGAGTGAAACGTATAAATTTTTGATTTAAACTGACTTTATAAACCCCCACCTCTCTCTCTCTCTCTCTCTCTCTCTCTCTCTCTCTCTCTCTCTACACACACATAAACATACATATACACACACACACACACACACATATATATATATATATATATATATAAAGAACTTGCATATGAATATAAATAGACACACACACATACATATATACACAAACACACACACATATACATATATATATATATATATATATATATTAATACTTTCCGTGCATCTTATCAATTTCAATAGTAAGCTATCTTACACTTACTGAAGTTCTCGTGACCTGACCAGTTTTAATGAAGCAAAAGCAAATTCTGACAGTTAAAAAATTTCATGGAAATATAAGGATAACATACCGCAAAAGAAAAAGTTTTGGGCTTCCTAGACGTCAGTCAAAGCCCTTTAGCAGTCAGTTACATCCGACAGACCGTACGTGTGTATGCATGTGCATGGAAGAGTACGTACATACGTATGCAAGTGCGCTTAACCGAAATAAAAATAGCGCATTTTGTCCGTCAAACTTGATTTTTTCCACTAAGGCACCAGATAAGAAACTAAAAGTAAGAATTCACACCACGCTTGAGGGAGGTTAAGAAGACGAACACCCATGACACTTCAGAGGGTAATCAGAAGCGAACGGTCAGACATTTCTCTCGGGTAAAACACACCTGCTCTCGACCGGAAATCGATCCAGGTGTGCGTACCTAGGGGTGACTCGAAGGAACTGCAGTGAAAGGAACTGTCGGGAAGAGGAGCAGATGCGTACTTCACGCAGGTGTTTCGCGGCGTGTATCGAGCGCGTGTCCTCAATAACGCCGATGCGCAGCTGTCATTTAAGGAGAGATATGGAGGGGATGGGGTGGTTCGCCAAATTAAAATGAAGCCTCGTGCATTCAAACTGTCGACCAAAATAGGAACGTCCATTAGCCTTTCATGATGAACACAGGTGAGACGCTTACAAGAGGAAAGGCTCATTTGACCAATTAAAGTAGTATCCTCCTGAGACGCTTACAAAGGGAACGTTGAAGTTATATGTAACTTCGGTAACAAACCTTTTGAAAATGCCTCCTAAACTTTATAACATTCAAACTTCAGGCTCACAAGATGAACCAGCAGATAATAGTTGATATCTTCACCTATACTAGTGAAGTATCACTTGTAGACTTAATGCTTGTATAACTCCTTGATTATCACTCACAGATTCAAAATGAATACGATAAGATTGAAGCAACAGACAGTTAATTTCCCCACAGATATCAGTGATAGACTGAAGCAGTAAACTTCTGTTGCTTCGGAGCACAAATCTAATTTGAAAGGTGAAGGGACACAGCTTCTGTCCATGAGCAGGATTGTAAATCATTTGCTTTTCTTTATTCTATCACATCTGGGCTAGAAAAGGCCACCAGGATGCAAATTCAATCCGCCTTTGTCTTTATAATAAAAACAATTGAATAATTGCCGGATTGTGTATATCACGGACGAAAATTACTGGTATAGTACTTGTAAATCATTCAAAACAGGATACTATTTAGAAACATACATCTAATTACACATAATTAAGCCTACTAACATTTATGAAAAGTTGATATTCAAGGGCGAAAATCGGAATGAGCAACGAAGATTTCTTTTTTACAGCAAAAAAGAAAAAAGAAAACACTAGTTTATGTACGAGAGATGTTTGACCAGATAAAAAGCAGAGCTATTTACGAGTGATCTTTCATTTGGGTGCCCTTTACACTTTACAATTAAATGTCAGGAAATAATAGGTTCGATATGCAGATAATCGGTCAAGAGACTTACTGAATTTGTTTAATGATATTTATATCTCGTCTCCAAAACTATTCATTTTAACGTTGATAAAACTGGTCAGGATACGATGCTGCGTTTTCGTAAGGCATCACATTTGTAATATATATATATATATATATATATATACATATATATATGTATATATATACATATATATACAATATATATATATACATATATATACATATATATGTATATCTATATATATATATATATATATATATATATTCACTGACTTTCATACATGCAAAAAACAAATACAATTGAAGTTTATTATAAAATTCTACCTTTGGAATATATATCCATTGGAAATTCTTTATGTATATATATACACACACACACACACACATATATATATATATATATATATACATATACATATATATATATATATATATATATACATATACATATATATATATATATATATATACTGTATCATACTTTCACCAACAGAATGCATTACCCTTATGGTTTTCACATCGAATATTTATGGAGTGAGGTTGCCAGTCCCACGTCCTACCCTCTGTTGTTCTACAGGCCTTTGTACCGACAATATGTTTCTTTACTTGGCGATCACCCATTCAAGTACTGACCCGACCTAGAATTAATTAACTTTTCTGATTGAATGGCAAGTGGTCTATGGTGATGATTTCAAGGTAAACTGCATATAGAAAAGTATACATCAAAGTTTATATTTAAGTTTAAAAAGGTTTCATTGTTGACGTAATCGCAAATCATACTGTTTAGATGGCAAGTAATAAATTCTAATGACACCTTACATAACCTAAAATGGCACACTCAGGAGGTAATTGTTCAGGGAACAACAAAAACGTGTTATCATGACTGCTATTATCTATCTGACAGTAGTCATAAACTTAAGTTGGTGGAGAAATATACTCTCTCTCTCTCTCTCTCTCTCTCTCTCTCTCTCTCTCTCTCATGCTTGGCATTGAAATTATGGGACATACGAATTGCAATTGTAAATGCAGTATATATATATATATATATATATATAAAATATTCATGTAAATATACCAATTTACATAGGGAAGATTGTAAGATTGTAAATGTTTACTTCGTAATAAAAGACAATATATATATATATATATATATGTGTGTGTATATATATATATATATATATATATATAAGAAATAAGTAGGCTATATTTCCTCTACCTCTCATTCCTACTAGTAAAAATTAAAAATGTGCATGTTACAAATTGTAACATTGTAAATGTGTATTTCGTAATAAAAGAATATATATATATATATATATATATATATAAAGAAACAAGTATATTTCCTCTACCTCTCACTTCTACTGGTAAAAAGAAAAAAAAAAGAGTTAAAGTAAATAGAAAAAGTAACCCTAGTAAAAACTGAATGTCAGGGGTAAATACAAAACGAACGGAATGTAATGTAACACCCGAGTACTTTATGTGATTACTTCTCTGATTGACCAATCCTACATCTTCACATCACTCATCAGTTCATAAACTGGAGGAAAACTTATGTTTTGTGCACCATTAACTGTAATTGCTACAGAATTACACTGCTGAAGGATTTTCCCATAACATTGAGTAATGTACTGATGTACTAAAGGATTTTACTTACAGTAGTCGTAGTAGTTTTGCAATGACTTTTTTTTAATAACTTTCTTATAGAAATGAGACTCTAAAAGTCACAGAGGATTCTCACGGACCAAGAGACCGTGCTGGCATAAGGCTAACTTTGTTCAATTATTAATACACATGTAATTCATTGTATAATTAGATCTATCACAAGCATAGGATTCGATTTTTCCATCTGAATATGATCTTACATAAAAATCTTAATTCCTTTTATTTTTTTTTTCATTATTATTACTAGCTAAGCTACAATCCTAGTTGGAAAAGCAGGGTGCTATAAGCCCAAGGGATCCAACAGGGAAAATAGCCCAGTGAGGAAAGGAAACAAAGAAACAAACTACAAGAGAAGTAATGAAAAACCAGAATAGAATATTTTCAGATAGGTAACAACATTAATAGAAATATTTCATATATAAACTATAAACATTAAAAAAAAGGGGGAAATAAGATAGAAGTGTGCCCAAGCAAGAGAACTCTACCTCAAGACAGTGGAAGACCATGGTACAGAGGCTATGTACCATGAGAAAAGAAGCTATTTGGTTTCAGTATACTGAAAATTAAATATATTCCAGTTCGGTAATATCAAATTCTTGGAAACTTATTGGTCACCACAGTTAACATCATAAAAAACAACGGCGAAAATAATAATAATAATAATAATAATAATAATAATAATAATAATAAGAAGAAGAAGAAGAAGAAGAAGAAGAAGAAGAAGAAGAAGAAGAAGAAGAAGAAGAAGAAGAAGAAGAAGAAGAAGAAGAAGAAGAAGAAGAAGAAGAAGAAGAAGCAAATAAAATGTTTGTATGAATTATGTCTATATGTCAAAAGTAAAGAAAAAATTATCCTAAGTATTTCAACGGAAACTTTGAAACTGTATTACCTGCATCATAAAGTTACCGTTGGACAAATGAGATTAAAATTGCACGTAATGCAAAGAGAAGCGATCAAGTTTTTACCACACAATCAAGCACAAAGGAAAAACCCTGAAAAAAACGCTGCCATTTAAGTGATATTTGTTTGATAAGTAACACTTATTAGTTTTCAACCGAGAGGCCAAATGTCAGCACTTGTGTACATTTTCTGGCTTCCTTGGTGCTAGCGCTCGGAAACCTTTGGTAGTCTTTAATCAAGGTTGAATTTACTCTTGACTTTTCCATGTTTTTTTTTTTTTTTTAAGAGGAGTAACTGTATTATCTTTAAAGTATCCACTTTAAGTAGCATTTCCACCAAGAATGATCTGGTGGTTAATAAGGTGAAAATGATTAGCTCCATTACCGGAAGGAAATTAGATAAGCGTTATCTTTCCCAGAGGTTTTCAAAGTCCATGCTAATTCCAGATACCATCACTATTTACACTGGGTCAAAGTACAGATTATTTACACTGTCTCCTGGGTTAGAGTTCTCTTGCTTGAGGGTATACTCAGGCACACTATTCTCACTATTTTTTCTTCCTCTTGGTAAAGATTTTATAGTTTATATGGGGAATATTTATTTTAATGCTATTACTGTTCTTAAAATATTTTATTTTTCCCTGTTGGGGCCCTTGAGCTTATAGCATCCTGTTTTTCCAAGTAGGGTTGTAGCTTAGCAAGTAATAATAATAATAATAATAATAATAATAATAATAATAATAATAATAATAATAATAATAATAATAATAATAATAATAATAATAATAAGATCCATGATCAATGCACTGAAATACCGTTTTACTTTATGCCATTTTCAACATATAGTGGAGTTCAACGTTATACCCATTTCTTATCTTTTCTATTATCTCTAATTTTCCAGTAAATTTCATCTCAAAAATATATTACTTTTCTCTATCATACGCGGTTCTCTTTATAAGAACCAGCATAGGATGGAGAGCTTTTGATAAACAAAATTAGATTATGAAAGTAAAATGCCACTTTCTCCAAAAAGAAAAATACATAAAACTTCTCTCTATCATACAAAGTTCTCTTTATAAGAACCAGCATGGGATGGAGAGGTTTTGGTAAACAAAATTAGATTATGAAAGTAAAATGTCACTTTCTCCAAAAACAAAAGTATTTAATCTGATGGCCCTACCAGTTTTAACTTATGATTCAGAAACTAAAGTCTTAGAACATAAGCTGGTTACAACTCAAGGAGCTATGGAAAGAATAATGATGGGAATAACACTAAGAGACAGAAAAAGGACAACATGGATACGACAGCAAATTGAAGTAGAAATTTTTCTAACAACAAGTTAGAAAAAGTAAATGCCCTTATCCTAAATATAAATTTATGGTTGTCGAATCCCTTAATGGTGATCTAGCTGAAAGCAGTACACGGTGCAAATTATAGGGCTTGAAGTAAAATCCTAATAAAACTCAAAAGTCGAGTTTTATAAAACTCCTTTAAGATTATAAGAAAGATTCTTTATAGCAAATTTACCTTTGAAAAACACAGTTAAAAATTCTTATTGAATATTTCCTGAAGAAATTCTTTAATTCTCTCATTTTACCTTGCTTCGAATATCGTTCTCCAATCTGGTCTTCGGCTGTTGAATCCCATCCTAATTTGTTAGACAAGAACTACCTGGCTATTAGATTTCTTATTCTTGATCTGCATATTAATCTCTAGCACCATCGTTCCGTTAGCTCTTTATGCATATTGAATAAGATTTTTCCTAATTCTGACCGTCCTTTGCATTTAAATCAAATCTACCCAGACTGTACCATTCAGTACGTAGTACAACATATGCAGCTAATTCTAAGTCTTACCGCACAGTATTTTAGAAGTTTTATTCCATCTGTGACAAATAATGGAATGATCTTCCTAATATGGCGATTGAATCGGGGGAACTTCAGTTCAAACTTGCTTCAAATACTTTTGTGTTAAACAGGTTAACTTAAGTCTTTTTATTTTTCAAAATTTATATATGTCATCTTATTTTACCGTTGTTACTGATCTTGAAATATTTTATATTCGTTATTCATTATGGGCACCAATCATGGTACAGAACTGTAACACTGATGCAAAATTTCTTGCCTTTGAAAATATAGCATTGAGAAGGAATCAAATGGCAGCAGCATATAACAATAGCGGAATTCATGAGGTGGCAGGGGTACCCAATGCGACCTATATAGTTAGATTGTCAAGATGGAGATGGATGGGACATATTTTAAGAAGGGAAGACGAGTTAGCCCAGGATATAGCTGAATGGAAGTCGCTGGGCAGGAGAAATCGTGGTAGACCAATAGAAACGTGGCTGATGACAATGCATAGGAAGGTTGGATCTGAGAATTGGGTTGAGCTAAGAGATGGCACAGGAAGGAGACGGATGGCGTGAATTTATTGAGGCCCTGTGCATCCCGTGGGTGCTATATAGATGAATAATCAAGTATTCATTATTTCTCATATATAGTTTATTTGTTTCCTTATTTTCATTCCCCACTGGGCTACCTTCAATGTTGGAGCCCTATGGCTGGTTTTAAACTGATTTTTCACTAGGGTTATAGCTTAGCTAATAATGATAATAATAATAATAATAATCCAATCACACCTTAATATAACTAATCATTTTACTTTACGTCAACAAAACACAAGCAAGTAATGTACCTTTCATTAGCAGACACAGGTAGTATGGTTTATAAAAATAGTATTCAACAAGTTACAAAATGAAACTCCAAGCGGACCGGAATTATACACGAAAATGCAAGAAAGAGGCGGTAATCCTGCAAGAAACCAACCAACCACACGTAGTCCACCGAGTGGCCCAGATATTTTTACGCTCCAACAAGGGTACCCCCAGCAAGGGGGGGCTCCTCCCTACCCTCGCCAGCTCATTAACAAAGCCACCCGTTGACAGTGGCTCCCGCAGGGCTAGGCGCCGGAACTGTTGACCGAAATTTGGACGAAATGTAACTGAATTTAGGACTGGGAATTCTGGCTCAGTTCATGTTTTCCGCATTGTTGTGGTATACTTCACAAATGCATATCGTTCTTTTTTTCCACCGATGGGAATTGCCTTATTCATACTTTATCTAATATATCTAGACACACACACACACACACACACATATATATATATATATATATAAAAGTGTGTATATATATCATATATATGTATATATAAGTGTGTATATATATATATCATATATATGTATATATAAGTGTGTATATATATCATATATATATATATATATATATACAATATATATGAATAGACATGTCTGAGGCGTTTGTCCTACATTGGACCAGAAACAGATGCATTTGTTTTTGTGTTTATATATATATATATATATATGTGTGTATGTGTGTGTGTGTGTGTGTGTATGCGTGTATGTACATACATATGTTTTTGCAAGTGTATTTTCATTCATAAAATATACGTCACAAAATATGCGATTGCTCTGGAGAAATTCAGCAACACTATAGCCCCTGCCACATCCATACTCTCCGAGTACTGAATCTTATATGAGCCGGCTGCACTGTGTAAACTTGCATAAAATTAGTACCTCATACAACCTACTCATAAGGCTAAACAAAAGCATGTCACAAGCCCGCTACACACACTCCACCATTCAACTCGACCTACACGTGCTCTCGATTTTGAAAATATTAACTCCATAATATATATATATATATATATATATATACTTACCCCAAAGCTAAAAGCAAGTCCTGCAAAATAAGGCAACCGTTCTTACCCCATACAAAAAAGGGAAAAAGCACATTAATAGAAGATAAGTGTGCGTGACATATTATATATATATATATATATATACACATACATATATATACATATATATATATATATATATATACACAAATATATATATCATATATATATATATACACACACATATATATATACATATATATGCAAATTCTTTTAATACACAATGATTTTGCTATGATACCAGAACTAGTTTTGGCGCATGCATCATTACTATAAAAAGTCCATCATTATTCTCTCTCAACAAATGAAAAATAAATGCGTTGATCACTTTGACACATGACTGATCATATTTCAGAAATGGAACAAATGAAAAATACTTCCTTCTTTATTTACAAGGGGGAAAAAGTTAATGTCAAGGCACTGGCCATAGAATGTAATAGATAAAAAAGGGAAAAGTGGCACTTCAAAATCAATTACAGCTATGCGGAACAAGACTCAAAGCTCAATGGTATTTCCTCTTTTTTATATCACCATTACTATTTCAGTTAAGCAACTTGCTCCACTTTTATTTAAGCTATTTCATTTAACAGGCTATTTCCTTTTAATTTCAGCTATTTCACTTACCAAGATATTTCCTTTCATCAAAGAAATTTTAGTTAACCAAGTATTTTCTTTAATTGAAGCTATTTCACTAATTCCTTCACAATTCTTCATCTTATGGTAAGGTAGCTTTTAGGTTCTAACAGAGGCGAGGTGAATGCTAGTGAGGTTTATTCAACAGATAACGAGCTTATATACAAACACTTGAGAGCATCAACGTCATAAAAATTCAAACAATATGAAACACGCGATGGCAAGCGTAAACAGTATTTTTTTTATTATAAGAGAGAGAGAGAGAGAGAGAGAGAGAGAGAGAGAGAGAAAGCAATAGCATTACGGCGTATGAATGTGTATGAAACCCGTGCGATACAATCCGGAAAATTGTTCATCCTGAGTGATTCATCGAAGACGCTTTCCGGTTAGCGGTTTACTGTAGGTACTGATATGACGGCAGGAAGGAATACCAACCGAAGTTTTCCCAAAGCTAATTTACTGAACGTGACTCTTTCCCTGCAACACCCTGTCCGTGACTCGTCCATTATTTTGAATGTCTCATAACCTACATCGTCACATGAAAGTGTGTTAATATTTCTATTTTGCCACGTGATACATAATAACGTGTATATATATATATATATATATACAAATATACATATAAATGTATATATATATACAAATTTACATATAAATGTATATATATATATATATGCATATGCATATATATATACAGCTATATATACATATACATATATATATATATATATACAAATATACATATAAATTTATATATATATATATATATATACATATATATATATAGGCCTATATATATATGCATATGCATATATATATACAGCTATATATACATATACATATATATATATATACATATATATATGCATATACATATATATACATCTATATATACACATATACATATATATATATATATAATATATATATATATATATATATATATCCTGATTCTAACATGTATTTAGAGATCAGGAAATCGTTCGGAACTTATATTAATGCTGATACTGAATTGATAATACTTACCTAAATTGAATGATCCAGAGGACCCCCCGCACATATTTCTAGACTATATATACTACAGTATTGTAGGTCTTAACACGAATTCCATGTATTAGAAAAAGTACTCTCAAAGACCCATAACCCATATCCTTTCCATTTTAAAAATAAAAGACTAAATTTTTTTTTAATAAACTTAGACGGTCCTCAGAACATAAATATATATAATCTAAAAAAGTTCTACCGAATGTCTGTCGCATAATCTTTATAATATAAAAATTATTTTAGGTAATTTAAGATTTCCATAAAAGGTCTTAAACCCCATTTTTAACACATTCAGATGTTCTAAATACTTACAAGCATAAAGTAAAGCCTCAGATGTATTAGTTTCTAATGTCTATGAATTCCAAAAATATTGTCTGAAGATCATTAAAAATAAGTTTTTACCAAATATCTTTTTAATATATATTTACATTTACTTGCGAAATATTAAATATTTCGCGTATGAATGATAATATATAATATTAACATTAAGATGTATTATGAGGGGAATATACTTAATTTCTACGACTGTGTATTTATATATTGATATAAGAAAAAGAAAATTGAAGAATGTACGAAGTAGAACGCAAAGTAACAAAGTTAACCATCCACGAATTCCTAAAGAGAAAACGAGGAATTTTAAACAAACCGAAAAAAGCAATTACTGAAGATCTAAGACTTTAATTTCCATGAGTGCTGAACGCAAAGATGCTCGTTAGTATTAACAAAGGAAGAAGTAGGGCTCTTTAAATTTTTTAAAAATAATAAACTTTCTCTAAGTATTTAACATTAAAAGAAAAATCTTTATAATTAATGTTTGGGAGTATCATAAGTGAATAATATTTCACACTAAATATATACAATATACATATATATATATATATATCATATATATATGTGTGTATATATATATATATATATATATGTGTGTGTGTGTGTGTGTATATATATATATATATATATATTCAAAATTACCTTTGCAAATACTAAGACTGAAATTCATGCCACTACATTAAGACCCTCTAATAAACAAGAATATAATAACAAGCCAAATCTCAGATGTTGTAGTGGTGGGGGCACTCCCCGTAACTAGTAAGAGAACTTGGTTTGAAGCTCAGACTGACATGCATGAAGAGACAAGACCACAGTCCATTGAAACCAATCGTACCACTCTTGATTTGAAAAGAAATCTATATAAATGATAGTTATACAACTGATCTGATTCACAGATATAGCTGAAAAAGTATAAGGTTGGTAATTTCATGCCAAGGTGCTAGATGAGAAATGTAGGGGGTAACACATGCTAATGAAAATGCCTCATACACCAATTGTGATATCTATATAGCAGGGCACTTCAGGAATAATTAATGTCCTAATCTCGTAAATACAGACTATCTACAAGTAAAAAAAAGATATATTCATATATATATATATATATATATATATACATATACTAGTATACTCAAACACGGCTACACACTCTCACAAGGGTATCTAGTAGTTATACGTCGGGCAATGCCACTGGGCGTGACAGTGTGAGAGAGAGAGAGAGAGAGAGAGAGAGAGAGAGAAAGAAAAGCAACGTATATAATGCTACATACAAGTCGCATTTTATATCTAGTAGAGTACGAGGCGTTTATTGTTCTTGGAGTGCAATGATATGTAAATGACCCAATTTGTCAT
>NC_090727.1:147215795-147220795 GCF_036898095.1 Palaemon carinicauda | reverse complement strand
GACGAGATTACTTTCTCATGATGCGTTGAAGTTACATGTAACAAACCTCGAAAATTGTAGTCGATTCAATATCGTTGAAATTGAACATAACAACAATGAATGTAAAAAGGCTGGTAATAAGATAATGATGACACAAGTATACGAGATAATAAACATAAGTAGTTTCTACAGTATAACGTTTCAAAGATATTAAAAAGCCATACATGAAATACCAAAACAAGTCATCTTAAAGAAATCTTTTACCTGTTGATAATGGACGTCAAAGAAATAATATTGAAGGTGATGGTGAGAGTATTCAATTCAAATAAGGTAAAGAAAGACGACACTACTTAACTTATTGCATTTTCTATCACCCAGAAATGGTGTTCAGTTAACCATACAGTATCTCTCCTTACCTGGAAAGAAATAAAAAAAAAACATTACTACTCTGAATGGAGAAAAACAATAAGTTAATTTCAACATTTAAGAAATTTTACGAGAGCAAATTGTTCCCTACTTGTAAAGAGAAGCTTCTAATAACAGAAGATACATTAGTATTTTAGTGTCTATTGAAAATGTAAAAAAAAAAACTAGAGAAAATGGTAACAAGGAAAAACGAGACTAAAAACTGTATAAAAAATGTTTTGCTTATAGCTGACTTTATATGTATATATAAACACAAACACAAATGTGTATAGATATATATAAATGTATAAAAATGTTCACTGCGGATTGGTGATGGTGGAGATTTTAACTGATTGTTCACAGCATATCAAACTAGTATGGGTTGCCCTTACTAGTAGTACAGCTTTGCTTTGCATGGCGATACACAAACCATTCACCACATTCAGGTATCCCCACACAGAAACGAGATTATATATATGTATATATATATATATATATATATGTATATATATATATATATATATACATATATATATATATATATATATATACATATATATATATATATATATACATATATATATATAGAGAGAGAGAGAGAGAGAGAGAGAGAGAGAGAGAGAAACTACACGAGCAGAACAAAGTGAAAGTGTCTAAATAGAAAAGAAAAACAATTGGCTGAAAACATGACTGCATGAAAATTGCAAAATTATATTTTTTTTTACATTCATGTTCCAAATAGCTAACTAATCCCAAGACCTTGTAACGAGCTGAAAAAAAGGATAAGAGGTCCAGAATGGTCGGAAGAACAGCGTCCAAACTATTCTAAGAATTGCAAAACCTAAAGAAGCCTCCGGGAGTAATTGGAGAAAAAAAAATTGGTGATAAAATATAAATAGTACAAAAAAGTTTCTGAAATTTGAGAGAGAGAGAGAGAGAGAGAGAGAGAGAGAGAGAGAGAGATAATTGCGGAAGAAACGATTGATAATATATAAATACCATAAAACTTAAAATTTTCTGATGTTTATATGAATATTTATATATATATATATATATATATATGTATATATATATATACATACATATATATATATATACATACATATATATATATATATATACATACATATATATACATATATATATATATATATATAGAGAGAGAGAGAGAGAGAGAGAGAGAGAGAGAGAGAGAGAGCACCATTTCTCTGACAAGTTGATAATAACATGGCATTACTGGGGTACCCTAATCCTACCTCCAACCTGGATAGTGTCATAAGAGTCAGGCAATTTCACTCAGATATAGAAATCCATTCTTTATCTGTTTTCTAAAGCTTAGCTACTTTTCAACGTTAGATTTATAAATCTGTTGCTACGTTTGAACGTCTCTATCGTTGACTGAATACATTTCTTTCTACTAGTCTTCATCGATATGGATTAGAAATTTTGAAAATTATTTGGAACTTTAACCCCGGTCTCTAGATTAAAAGTTTCACTTACCCATTAAACAATAATGAAATTTGTCATTCACAGCATAAGTAAAGATGAACAAAAACTAATTGAGAAATCTCTCTCTCTCTCTCTCTCTCTCTCTCTCTCTCTCTCTCTCTCTCAATACTACTTCGGTCGTTCATCTCTCAAACTGGTTTACTATATCAATGCTTCTTTCTTTGCAGTACAATAAGTATCAGACAGGTTCCAATTTAAGCTTCCTAAGTTTTTGAACTCAAAGGCAGAATCAGTATAAAGAATTTGGTGCACCGAAAATTAAAATTTTTATGAAGCGAAAAAAAGCCAAATACTTAACTATATTTCTTTTATATTTTTACAACATAAACTTTTATTGTCTGTTTAAGTACAATTCTATACATTCTCTCAACATCATAAAGAATGCATCAAATGAATAACATTAAGAAAACCACTAGCAATTAATGATGATGAAAATGCATATAACTTCTTCATATAGAATGAATGAAAATAAATTTACTAGGATATGTATAATGTATAATATAATGAAAGTTCAGGCTAAAATTCAGAGAAGGGAGAGGTACAAAGATAACAACAATAATTTGGAGAACAAAATTGCAATGATGAAAAACACTTCTGATATCATCTGCATGTCTGGTCTCTGTTATGATAATACCACGACCTGTTAAAATTAGAAGTTCTCTTAATAAATGATATGAAACGAACATAAATTATGGAACTTCTCGATGTACTCGATTAGTGAATAAAAACGAAATAAATAGACGAAGAATCTTGCAATTAGATATGATGATATCCGTAAATTATGTTTTTTAATAACTGATAATGATCTTTCAAATAAAGCAGAGGTACAATTGTATTAATAAAAAATGCATACCAACTCTATAACCTTCTGAGAATTTGTCGAATCATAAAAAAATTTCAAGTTTTTCATGTTAATCCATCCGAAAATAATTAGCGTCACAATCATCAAGGTCACCTACGATGATAACCCGGGAAATTGTGGGATCATAGTTATCATTTCCCAACACAAATTAGATATAAAGAAGCAAAAGATTTACCGTTATTGATTACATTGTCCCAATGGTGAGAAAGACCAAGAGTTCAACGGGAAGGTATACATCTTTGGGATACACCTTTCATATACACCTTTAGGATGCCCCTTTCAGATACACCATTTAGAAAACACCTTTCATATATACCTTTCAGATACACCTTTCGGATACACCTTTCGGATACACCTTTAGAATACACCTTTTAGGAAACACCTTTCAGATACACCTTTCATATACACCTTTAGGATACACCTTTCAGATACACCCACATCAGCAGCCTCCTCCTATTCCACTACCATTGAGCTCGACATTTTTTCTTTCTCCGGCCTGGCAAAACTCTCTCTCTCTAAGCTCCATGCCATTCTTCTCTTCTTCTTCTTCTTCTAATCCCAGCTCCTGCAATCCCACCCCCACTAAAAATAATAAAAAGCGCTTCGCCTCTTCCCACAGCCGCCACAAAGGTCAACAGTGCTACAGACAACACCCGGAAGGTCTCTGGCCTTGACGCCACTCGTTACAACCTCTTCTCCTGCTCAACTTCCATCATTATCTGCTCGTCTTGTTGACTCGCAGTCGAAGTTTCAAAATGATAAATGATTGCTCTTGAAAAAAAAAAAAATAAACAGTTGCATATGCCGACTGTTTTCTATGCAAAATTCATCCATGAATTATACGTCGTTACGACGAACTGTTTGATTTCAAATGATTGCAAGAATGATCTCTAATATCATGGCGTTTTATTCGCCTTAAGTTGTGCTTTTCAAGCAATGACATTATAAAAACTTTGGATCGGAACGAAAGAAAAAAATTAACCATTTTAGGATTACTAAAATATCAAGACGTAAAATACAATATCAAATTAATTGTGGTGTCCTTTTTCTCCGCAATATGCTAACCCCAAAAAACTGGTACGTGAATGCATCGTGTTAATATAACGAAACTGATAAATTTATGAATCTTATAAATTAAAAATAAGAAGTAAATATAACACACACACACACACACACACACATATATATATATATATATATACACATATAAATATTATATGTACATTATATATATATATAATATATATATTTATATTTATATATATATATATATATATATATATTTATATTTATATATGTATATATACAGTATATATATATATATATATATGTATATATATACATACATACACATATATACATATATATACTGTATAAATAAGTACATAAGAAATAAATTTTCATTACATCACGACACCCTTATAAAATCCGATAAATAAAAAGCGGATGAGGGAACCATGGATAATTGGCAAAGCCGGGTTATCTGCGAAGTCTGAATCTTCACTGCAATTATCACCGGCGCCCAATCATCTCCATTTCCTTAACCAGCTTCCAAAGGACTTAATTAAAGTGAAAAGCACTCGTCGGCGACTAGGGTTGCGAGGAAGGTAAATAATGCAGCAACCGACACTTGCGGGTGGCACCAGGAAGTTATCACAAGATAGTTACACCTTTTACTGTCACGGTGTAATATGTGCACGATATAAGATAAACAAATAAAAAATGTATACTGTATATGTATATATACAAATTTATATATAAATAAACAGCATATACTTATATGTATATACAGTATACATACATGCAGTATTATTATTATTATTATTATTATTATTATTATTATTACTATTATTATTATTATTATTATTATTATTAGCTAAGCTACAACCCTTCTTGGAAAAGCAGGACGCTACAAGCCCCATGAATTCAACCAGAAACATAGCTTAGTGAGAAAAGGGTATATATATATATATATATATATATGTATATGTATATATATGTATATGTATATATATGTATATGTATATGTATATATATATGTATATATATATATATATATATATAGAGAGAGAGAGAGAGAGAGAGAGAGAGAGAGAGAGAGATCGAAAAGCAATTTAAAGAAAATCTAGTTCCAATCATTCCGCATGAACTATCGGGCCTCAGCTAAGCATCCACTTGTAACAAAAGCAGACATGAAAGCCAGATATAATCAGAGTAGATAGGTAATATAATTCGAGGTTTTATG
>NC_090727.1:147205795-147210795 GCF_036898095.1 Palaemon carinicauda | reverse complement strand
GAAGGTTAGTCAGAACACTGTATAATGGAATACCTCTAGGATGTAGGATATTATGAAGTCCTGGAAGCTTAACATTGCCTGAGAGTCGGGGATGAACGTCGAGAGGAGTTTAGAAATTTTCGAAGCGATGACAATAAGACTTTCGTGTAAAAGTACCAAGCTAATAAGGTTATAATTGTTTTACTGCATATGAGATTCATCCTCGTTTCACTTGTTAAAGTCGAGAATTCTAGATGGATGGATGAACTAATTAGATTTGGGTCAATAGGACCGGACCTTGAGCCGGAGACCATTCAACACAAAAGTCCATCCAAGGGAAAATCTCACAGTAGTACTGTAAAGTAAAGATAAAAAAAAAGTACAGAAAGAAAAGTGGAAACGAAGGGAGAGTAGAAGGCTAAAGAAGGCTGAATCTAGTACTAGGCCGAAGGTGTAATAACAGAGATATTATATGGAGGCAATAGCTAAAGTACAAATATGGTAGTGACTTTTGTCATTTTTTTTTTCTCCGGGGCCACCCTGGTGGGGCAAGAACCTCGCTTTGAAAAATAAAAGATAAAAAACCGGATATTTGTCTATCTTAACATTCAACCGTACTTGGATAAAAAGGGCAAAATGCAGACAAATAATAGTGTGAAAAATAGTAACAAAATAAACAAGCCAACGCTGACATGAAGTTGAAGATGTGTAAACTTCTCTATCTGACCCTATTGACTTCTTAGGTCTCATTGGGACCCCCAGGCAATTATTCCAGACTCCATAGCCTACTTCTTGTCTCTATGCATACATTTTCAGAATGAAGTTGTTAAACAGATGTCCTACTCCATAGATGGTTGTAAGATATTTTGATTGGTGGTCATACACATACAACTACCATTGAAAAAACTAAAGGAGGAGGTTGCCAGCAACATTTCATGTACTTATATAGTGTCAAGGGAACATGTATGCCAACAGGGTCTGGAATTATCCGGTGGCCTTGTAGTTAAGTAGTAATCATGGTATAAATATTTAGTCTGGTCAAACTGTAGGCTTAAGTAAGCCAAGGCAAACAGGAGGTGGTCAAGTAAACGAGAATGATCTGGAAATGTGTTTACAAAAGAAAAAAAAGAAACTATAAATGGAAGAAAAATGAAGAGTGAAAGGACTGGAATTTCAGCCTGGGAAGGAAAGAAATATTGCATTAAAACGGTGTTTAATCAGGAGTTTTATTAGGACAAACATTGCACAAAGGTTAACAATATATGTAAAAAAAAATAAACTAACGTTCGTTTTTGTGTAGCAGCAGAAAATAAACAAATTAGTAAGACTTAGATACTAAATGGCATAAAAACCACTTGGTACTTTCGGGGCGGGGGTGGACTGGATACATAGTTAATAAAGAAACAAAATTACACATATACTGTATATGATTACGATTATACTCGTTATTTATTACTAAGTCAGATTTCTGGAGGAAGATATGTGGAAGATATGTAAAGACTAAAGTTATAATAACAAAATTATCGAAGACAAATATGAGTATCAAGCGTGCAATAGACTATAATATATTGTTTGCTGTAGTACATCAAGGTTCACGGAGTACCCAAAAACTATCGGCAAGAGAAAGGGTAACATTAGAAGCAGTCTCAACGCTGTGGTGTAAACTGATATCGGAGCCTTTTGTGATTTTTACGGTATATGAGATTATGGTGAAAGTAAAGGTACTGAAAAGGGTACAGTTGAGAGATCTGTACCCATAGCGGTGTGCTACTTGGCTTCACTAAATAATTTTTTTGAGTTTTACACTAAAAGATGATGCCAGAGGGGGTAAATAAATTTTCTAAAACTGGGATTTGTTAGGCAGTAAAACAATATCAGAAGGAATTAGATCTATGATAAAATAATATTGTCTACTTTGATAGTGGCCCAGAATAAGTCTCAAATCGGCAATTGGTTATACCCCTCATCGAAATAAGACTAAATGTTACCACTGAACCAGGATACTTTCTGTAAGCTAAGAAAAAAAGGATGATGTGGCTCATATTGCAGCGCAGACCAAACATACCTCAAAAACAGAAGTCAAATAACATAAGTCAAATAACATATTGTACATGAACGATATGACAACTACTGTACTTCTGTTGTAGGTCCTTGATTTTCATTAACTGCCTACAGTTAAGTGATGATTAAGATTGAACAATTTTTAGTACTGGTATGCTAACAAAAATCAATGCTAAAGATATTAGCAAAAGAAGTTGGAAATGAAGATAAAATCCGGAGCCAAACCGGAAAAGATAGGAAATTAATGAAAAGGTTGAAGTTTTATGTAAGCTAATAACACAAATTTCAAATAGAAAAATTCTAGATCAAATACATTTGAACGATATGACAAATACTGTATTACTGTTCTAAGTCCTTGATTATCACCTAACTTCTTACAATTAAATGAAGATCAAGCTTAAACATTTTTAAGCACTGGTATGCTAACAAAAATCAATGCTAAAGATATTAGCAAAACGAAGTTGGAGATGAAGATAACATACGGAGTCAAGTCAGAAAAGTTATGAAATTAATGTACAATACAAATTTCAAAGAGAAAACATCTGTACCAAATACATTTAACAGAAATGATAGCAGAAAAGAGAAAATTTAGCATACTTATAAATGCAGATTAGATTAATATCAGCAAACACTGTTGCATTGTTACTGAAACTCACGAGGCCTCGACTGCAAAGAAAAGACAGGAAGGAAAACGCATCCGTCTAACTCATAGAAATCGGCGAAAGAAAACGATCGGGGAAACTACCAATCACAACTCAACTTTCTCATGCACAAAGTTACACATTATTGCTCCGGCGCAATGAAATCTCTAATAATGCCTGACAGAGCAATCATGGAAGTGAGAGAGAGAGAGAGAGAGAGAGAGAAAGAGAGAGAGAGAGAGAGAGAGAGAGAGAGAGAGAGAGAGAGTGTGTGTGTGTGTAGAGTCACGATAGAGGCAAACGCGTTTTTTTTTTTATTGCTTTACGGCGTTCACTAAAGCGTTGAATATTTACATGAAGCCTAAGGTAAGAAAGGCGCTTTCTAATTCCATATGCAAAAAGAGGATCTGGATTACAAAAGTATATATTCTTTTTCATGAATATACTGAAGATCTGAAATATGGCCAGTTTCACCCATAAAACATCTCGAATTTCGAGATAATTCATCTATCTTCGTTAAATATCTATTACGAATACCTAATTATATAAATTCAGTCAAGTTTTACAATATGTCCAGGTTTTGCGTAAATGCTCGAAAAATTTCCTTTTCTGTATCATAATACTTCCGAGATCATTCATCTATTTTTGTTCAATGTGAATACATGATTATATTCCGCCAAGCAAGTTTTACAATCAGGCCAGTTTTTGTGCGATTGCTTGAAGAATTTCCTTTTCTGTATCGTAAGAAATTACCAACAACTTTGAAAACTCGTATTTGTAATGAAGGTAAAATTCAAGTAACAACCCAAGCAATACTTTTATGGCGTATACAATGGAAGACATAATAGAGAGACCTGGAACGAATTATTTTCCTGAGAAACGCTTGAAGAATATAATTTTCTGTATCGTAAGAAGATACCAACAACTTTGAAAACGCGTTTTTTTGTAATGAAGGTAAATTTAAATAACAGCCTAACAATATTTTCGACTTTATCGCGTATACAATAGAAGACATATTTTCCTAAGAATTATTTAGAAATCTGAAAACTGTCAGAAAACCATCTGACGTATTTTACCACAGGTATTCAAAATGTTTCACTAAGTGATACATTTCACTGGCACATTTAGAACACTAGCATAGATAATAACATGCCGAGCACTGCTGTTATATGAACGTTCGATTTGCTTCGCTAAAAAAACCTTCTTTTTAAGATATTTATTATCTGTGCCGAATGAAACACTTAACATATGTCAAAATAACGTCTTTGGATGACAATCAAAACTTTCTGCATATTCATAACTCACTCATTAAATGTCTTTCCTGTGATTGGCGACTTCCTTGATCACTTTCCGTAACTTTCTGAACAGTTATTTCTTCAAACTTTATAAATACTTTCCACAAATCTTTATATACATTTAATTAATCATTGGATTTTTTTTTACAATTCAGGAAAAAAACTATTAGCATAAACTTGGATATTTCGAGAAAATACATTTTTCAGATCTTCAGAAAAACTTTGACAAATCTTCAGAACTTCTTATAACAGAGATAATGTTCGGGGTAGAGAGAGAGAGAGAGAGAGAGAGAGAGAGAGAGAGAGGAGAGAGAGAATATTTTTGCACCATCTCTTGGTGGAGATTTCAGGGTCATGAAGGAATTGAAAGTCAGTCATATGGAAGAGAAACTACGACTTTTTTTTTTTTTTTATCAAAATGATAATGTCAGATGGACTTTCAAATTGGTATAAAAAAAAGTTCTGCATAGATTTATATTAAAATTTATTATTATAAATACGGGGCATTTTGATTTAATGCAAGAGCATACAACTTGATTAATTTTTAAGTATATTCACAGTTGTAAAGCATTATCATAAATATTATTCAAATCGTACATCCATCTATACAGAATAACTATAGGTCAATAAATTGCAAAAAAAAAAAAAAAAAAAAAAAAAAAAAAAAATTATCCAAAACAGAATTACAATGAGAAAAGATAGGAAAATAGAGCGAAAAGAATAATACATGTATGCAACACCTACTGCATATGAAGATAATACAATATATACTTTGCAATGCTCCTGTGAAGTCACTTTACTAATATGCTTTCCCACCTCGATGTGAAACTGTTTTAAGAAACGTATATAAAGATAAAGGGAAAAAAAAGGAAAGAATAATAAAAGGGAGTGAGAAGTGAAAAGAATGGGGACATACCCAAGTGGAAATGTTTTACTGTTGAAAAGATGCTTGAAAGGAAATGAAAAACTTTATGACGGAAGGAAGACACGACCTCATGACACATAAATGGCTAACTGTCTTGCT
>NC_090727.1:147180795-147193295 GCF_036898095.1 Palaemon carinicauda | reverse complement strand
ACACATCAAACAGACCAAAAATATCCCAAATTACATACATCCTAAATTATGATCAGAAAAAGTATCTTGAATCAAAAAAGAAAGTAAAAAAAAATTCCCTCCTACGCCCTTAGGAGCTCATCCTTGTAATGACAGGAAGGAAATCATAGCCGCTTGCACGGCATATTCACAGTGAAATCTGCCGAGTTATCTGCTGCTAAGATCTCTCGGAGCAGCGAGACTTGGACAGAAAAAGAAATTTCATCATCCGGTTAGGAGAGTTTTTTTTTTTTTTTTTCATTTTTTTTTTTTCTTTTTTTTTTACCACTTTTGTATTCCCGGTTTTGAGTCACTTTTAGTTTTGATGAAGTTATTTTTATCATTGTTTGAGGGTGAATGTTCTCTCTAGCGGGGAAGGATCAGTTTATTGCATATGGGAATGAAATTTAATATACTCTTATTACTATAAATATGATTGTATGAAAATCAACACAATATCGTGATCAAATTGAAACAAAATATTATATTTATCATTGTTATTAATATTACATTTTTATTATCAAAACACGAATCGGGATAAATTTGTGATTCACTTTAAAAATCTGCAGTTTACAAAATTTTCACATATCAGAATCACCGTATGTGAAAAAGTTGAAAATGATATGAAAAAAATTTAGAAGCACAATACACACATACATATAATGTATATACTTATGTGTGTGTTTGTTGTATGTATGTATATATATATATATTTATATATATATATATATTTATATATATATATATTTGAAATATGAAAGAAACACGTTTAAATGTGCAAAAAAAATTTATCATATATATATATATATATATATATATATATAAAACGATCAACAACAATCCCGCGAAAGCTACTCTACAATTTTCTACCTCATACGATATAAATAGTTGCTTTCAATTTTACATTTTCTATTTACTAAAAGGTAATAAAGGAACGATTTACTCACACGATTTCACTCATTTACCTTGAAAAAAATATGTTATCAGTATCCTTCTGACATCGATTTTTATGACATTTGTCACCCAGTGAACAAAAAAAAAAAAAAAAAAAAAAACAGTAAACTATCAATATTTGTGAGATCGAAGGTGGCAACTTTATAACCATGACATTTCGTTCTAATTCCGTGTTTGAAAATGATGATTTATGATGAACGATTTCGGTGTTTTCAACATGCATAATAAATGCTTCTATTTCACAATCACATTCCTCAAGGCAACTGATATATGTTTATCACTGAAATTATCAGGAACGGCTAATCTTGTGATTTTTTTACTTTCATAGTAAAATCAAATAATGGATGTGCTGTGCAGGAGATGAATACTTCAGTTCAAAAAGGCAATGAGCCTATAACCATAAATTGTCATAAACATTCTTCATTCAATTTTGATCATTAGTCACACAGAAGAATTATTCATAAGTTCCGGATGGATGTTCTAAAAAGGGTTTATTTTCAAGACGTTTTTGCTGATATTTGAGACTAGTGCATTAGATTTTGGGTACCTGGTTTGACTGGCCATGTTTTATCGACCTGCCACTATTGACGATCAAATAACAAATCCACCTAGACTGATTACATCAAATATTTTAGGGAGAATCAGCTATGAGCCCACGACATGTCTTTTTGATTATCAAAGGTCATAAACTTTTGATTTTAGAAAGTTATTACCCTACTCAGAGGACTTAATTATAAATAACGAAACATTTAACCTAAAAAACAGAGTTTGGTCATGCTATGCTTTTCGACATCTATTAATAAATACTCATGATTCTAAAATATAATTGAGTGACAGTACTTTTTCACCATGAGGTACTATGATATGCCTGATTTAACTTACCAAGAATAACAAAAAATATTACAAAAACTTTAAGTACAGCAAAAAAATCTTTCTTATCTAAAGGTAATATATTTCGAACGAAAAAAACAAAAACAAAATGTTTGCTGATACAAAAATATTTAAATTATTACAAGACAGATACAAAATTGTGCAAAGCAATTCAAACGCTTTTCACCCACCCACACAACTCTCTCTCTCTCTCTCTCTCTCTCTCTCTCTCTCTCTCTCTCTCTGATATTTCCCTGCAACAAACAATCGTGTCTATTAGGATGAACAATAGTGATTCTCCCAGCATCCCTCCCCCCATTTCCGGGAAAAGGGGAAGGGGAAAGGGGGTGGGAGAGCGATGACATTTCACTATTCATTTATACTAAATCGCTCTAAATTTCAACACAACGAACGTCAGAGAAATCTGAATAGCTAGAGAGAGAGAGAGAGAGAGAGAGAGAGAGAGAGAGAGAGAGAGATTCGAACGGTTACTCATAACATAATAGCTTTTTATATAATAAATCAAAACAACTTAGTAATTGGCAACATGAACTCTATAGGAAAATAATTAGCATTATATTTCTGTGTTTTGCAAAGTAAATTTGAACCGGATATCAGTTGACCTAATATGCGTAGGGACAAATGATCACATTAGTGACCTTAATGATGGGAAAACGTATATTAAAGATGTCTGGCTCCATTATCATCAGAATAGATGCTCTCCAAAACATGAGATGGACAATCCTAACCCACCACTGCGGTACCCAACTACAGCAGTGGTCTCCACAGTAAACAGCTTAAACTCAGACTCCCAGGCTGGGATCGATCTGCTGTCTTGCGAATGCCTAGGCCACCGCGTTACCACTGCACTAGCCAGGTGGCTACGAGGATAAGAAATAACTTAATATCTTATTATATGTAATTTTCAATGAAATGGCAACTTTCTTACCAGCACTGCAAGATGACTGTCTGATATAATCATTGCAATCATTGTCTGAAGTATTATTATTAATATTATTACTACCCGAGCTACAACCCCAGTTGGAAAAGCAAGATGCTATAAGCCCAAGAGCTCCAATAGGAAAAAATAGCCCAGTGAGGAAAGGAAATAAGGAAATAAAATAAATGATGAGAACAAATTAACAATAAATCATTCTAAAAACAGTAATATACTGCATCACATCTCGCAACAACAAAAATAATTGTTTACAAGAGAAATACTGTGATGGTTACTCTTGCCATTGCCAGAAATGATTTCATTTACATTGAAACTAAGGTTTGTACACTAGTCTGGTTAAATGGAAAAATAATTACAAAAATTAAGCCCTGAGAACAACATTTGTACCCCAAACTCTTATAAGAGCAAACACAGCAAAGCCATATTACAACTAATTGTACTTACTCAAGCACGGGCGTGCGCACGCACACACACACGCACGCACACACACGCACGCACGCACGCACACACACGCACGCACACACGCACGCACACACACGCACACGCACGCACGCACACACACGCACGCAAGCACGCACGCAGACACACGCACACACACACATATATATATATATATATATATATACACGTAAAATGTGTGTTGGAGAAGTCAACTAAATTAAGAAATTGTATCCATGTAGTGTCAAAAAAGAGCTGAACAACTAACTGCTAAGTGATGTATGTAGACACACCTCGATGAAGGTTTATATGCGTTTTTAGGCCTTTATCAAAATGAATGGAGGAGTAACTGAGCAGTAAACAAAACAGCTGTTGTGACTATATGCCGTTAAACAAAATTCAATATTGCTTGAAAGAAATAGATCGGGTAAATTGATGGACTATTTGCCTCTACATCTCTGACTCCTCCACAAACTAGGTTTTTAAGTATAAAAAGGAGGAGGAGGAGTCAATCAAAATGGTTAACAACCGTAAGAAGGACACTTAAGAGTAACAACCATAGCAATAAATATAAATTACTGAAATTTATAAGTCTTTCCTGTTGCCATAGGATATTAGCAAATAAATATAGTAATAAGTATATAGTCATAAGTAACCACATACTTATGATGCAAATTTATATTTGGCATACATCGCCATTAGTTAGAGCAATATTTTTTACTTCTTTAACTGTATGTTTATGTATATATATATATATATGTGCGTGTGTGTATGTATATATATATAGATATAGATATATATATATATATATATATAGAGAGAGAGAGAGAGAGAGAGAGAGAGAGAGAGAGAGAGATAGATATGTATATATATATATATATATATATGTATATATATATGTATGTATATATATATATATATATATATAGACTACAAACCTAGGAGGGGAAACACCAACTTATACCGTGGTTCAGTTTTAATTAAGAAGTGAAAATGATAGAAAATGAACTTATCTTTGTTCACTGTGCAAGGGCAGAGGTTCAACGGATATTTAGATCAACTAATAAAGCAAGATAGGTCATTTATATTATCTATGGTTATTCATAATACTTTGGATGTTTTACACCACACGAGTTCTCAGGAACCTAAAAAAATCAATTAACTGAAGAAAAAAATTGAACGGTAAAAGGGGAACTATATCTTGTTTTAATGAAATGTGATGGAAAAGGCACACGTGTATGCATATATATACCCGGTATATATATATATATATATATATGCGTGTATGTGTGTGTGATAGTGCTGGGTGCAATTTTCCATGGTATCCATATGTTGTCATAAAAGGTTTTATGAAGAGCCATATAACTTGAACAAGCTATAACCATAGAACAAGGCAATGAGATCTAAGGGAGCTAAAACTTTTACAGCGGTCGTTAACTGATTTACTCGAGACTAAAATTAAGGAAAAACAAAGAACTAAATCAAGAAAACGAGCTTCTTTAAATTGCTTTTAATAAGTCTTCAAATATATATAGTACTAAAGCTGCTCCGTTTTAAACGAGAGAGAGAGAGAGAGAGAGAGAGAGAGAGAGAGAGAGAGAGAGAGAGTCTTCAGGCTAAATTATCCAATTTTCCTTGCCCCTGAACGCTGGGGAGAAGAGGATGGGGGTTACTGACCTCGACAATTGCAAATTCTTCGTTGACAAAAAAAAAAAAAAAAAAAAAAAATTTTTCATCTAGTTGTCGATTCCCTCATTCTTTCTTCGTTTTATAATGACAATAATCAGTTCCAATAAGTAAATAAATTACTTGCCGTATATAATTAATTCGTTGCTCCATACTTAATTATATAGAAGCCGATAAATGTACAAAAGAATTGTTGAGAGTGAATAAAGGAATATAGGCCTTCAAATTGTGCATGTCTTTAACCTTGGCGTTCATGTAACCTAGAAAGCCAGGTCCCTGGTTGAAGTGGAAAAGGAAAAGAGAGGGGTAGACAACCTTGCATTTTCAATGTGTTTCTGTTCTTTTTTAAAATGAATTTAGAAAAACTCAGTTGCTTCACATTAAACAAAAGAGAATAAATTATTTCAAGGATTTCAGGACTAGAATTTGACGCCTGGCTCACTGATATTTGGGCTGCTTACTTCCTAGGTAAATGTAATCATGGTCATTACCTTCATAGTTTGATATTTACACTATTCACTTCTGAACTATATAATGTATTTTGAAATGTATGAGTATTTGAACTACTGTATTCACGTTTAAAAATTTAAGGGTTTATGAACTATCTACTTTAAGAGTTTTAAAGATATTAGAACTATGTAATTCGAAGTTATTGAAACTATATATTTTGAAGTTAAAATGTACTTGAATTATGTACTTCAGGATTCAAAGTATCTAAACTATTTTTTTTCGCAATCAATGGGCATATGAACGACTTACTATTTAGTATAAGGGAATCTGAACTCATTAAAAAGTAATTGAACCATTTTCCCCTGTTCTAAGGTATTTATTTATTTCAAACTCCTAGTGTATTACAACAATCTCCTTCAAAGTTCACTATCATGAGAACCAAGTCCTCTTATTTTGCTTACATCATGGCTATTCAACCCATAAATCAATGATACGTTATATTCATTGCGGTATCTGACATAAAAGCAAAAAATATATCGAATTATCAGATCAAGTACGAAAGGGCCAATGTTACCGAACATGCAGCTAAGCTCTGCATCTAAGTAGCATCCCGAGAACCGGTAAAGCAAGAAAATCTCTCTCTCTCTCTCTCTCTCTCTCTCTCTCTCTCTCTCTCTCTCTCAAGCATCTCGGAATTACTTCCTGATTGGACTCTCCTGAAGTTGCCCCGCTACAAAAGTTCACCGAGGAGAGACTGATAATATCCAGTGCGGTTTTATGGCCGCTTTTAATGGAAATGGAAAGTCCGTGGGCTGTATCCACGTGAATGCTATGACGGTGAATTGAGTGGAATCAAAGAGAGAGAGAGAGAGAGAGAGAGAGAGAGAGAGAGAGAGTTGTGTTGTATTTTCGTATCGTGAGACGATTAGTAGGGTACTTGTAAACCTTGGCCGCATATATTGATTTCACCAGGAAACAACAAGAAATAAAATATCAAGATCGACAAAAAAAAAAAAAAAAAAAAAAAATCCAGATAGCATTCAAATTTCCAGTTGAAGCTTGATGTTCTTTCGGTATTAATGAAGTGTACCTTCAAATACACTGCTTCTTCAAAACCTATATATATATATATATATATATATAGATCAGATAGGCAAAAAACCCAAATATATATATATATATATATATATATATTTATATGTATATATATATAAATATATATATGTGTATATATATGTGTATATATATATATATATAATATGCGTTTTTTTTGCCTATCTGATCTATATTTCAGTGTTATGCCAAGGAGCACTAAAGGGTTTAATATGCAATAGATCAATCTTATCAAGCTTCATTAGGAGTTTTCAATACACATACAGCAATATTTTCCCCCTCCAATGAATAAGATGAAAATCTGCAATTGCCTAAATTTATGATAGCCCATAATACATTCTTCATTTCACTGGAAATAACGTAATACAACCTTCAACTAATTATATCCCTTAAAATAATCATAAATTCCTTATCGTCAACTCCACAAGGACAGAGAATTGCATCCAGATCTTTGAAGTGGATCTCTCGAAGGTTTAAGTTTCCAGTCACCCGAAACGAGTATTTTCTGGATGACTGGAAATTGGAAGGACCGCCAGACAACCGGTGCGGCACAGCAAAAAGCCCACAGGGAACAACTCCATTCCAGGAAGACTCCTGAGGAGGACACTGACGTCGACAGCAGGAGAACCTTCGCTCGACTCTCCCCCAGAGAGAGAGAGAGAGAGAGAGAGAGAGAGAGAGAGAGAGAGAGAGAATTTTCGACTCCAGAGATATATATCATGTCTGCTTGAAATCAAATCCGTAGAAATCACGAAAGGCAATAATCTAATAAGCCTATGTTGTCCATAATAAGCTAATGTCATCCATATATCAGTAACTTGTTTCACAATAAAGGGTCCATGCCAACACCTATAGACCATTTTTGTAGGTCTCGATTCATACACTCTCGGAGATACTACAAAATGTGTTTCGTAATTGCCCTAAAATAACTTGGTAGTTATGGAGGAGCTTCACCTACTATAATTAAGGAAAAATATTGTTTGATTCCCACAAAACAATTCAAACACTTCAGTTTCTTTGCAATTTTGTGTTTCGTCCTCTAATACTTTCATTAAAAGGAAACTGAAATAAATAAGCGATGTCTTAAATTATTAGGGTCTAAACCACATTTTTGAAAATATAACATCCTAAATAACGGCTTCTAATAAATATTTCAATTTGTCCTAATAATACATGGGCATAGATGTTCCACCAATGCTAATCACTTGAACGAATTTTCTTATTCCATTAAAATGAACTCGCACTGCTAACAGCAGCCCAAGCACCCGCTAGAGGCACGTTCCTTCCGGCCAGCTGTGAAATATCCCGTCATACTTCAATTACGAGCAAATAAGAGACTCGTCCAACCTTGAAAATAACTCGAAATACAAAACCGAAAAAACCTTGAAATACTCTTCAAAAGTATACGTTTCCGTTAATTCTTAAATGGTACTTTGACGTTAATTGAACCTTGAAGATAACAGAAAGATTTTTTTTGGGAGGGGGATCTCATCTTCAATTCTTTTTATAATGAAACATCTGTTTTATCCTACAATAGACAGAATCGTGACTGAAAACAAAATACGAAAATAAATAAACATTCATATCCCCTGCAGGCATATTATGAGAGAATAATACATTTGTTTTTTAATCCTTATCTGAAATGAAGATGGCATGAAAACTGATACATAATACATGAATCAAAATTCTAAAATGAAAACAAAAATACAGAAGAGATCTATCGCTAAACTCCTTTAGTGGAGTATTGCTTTAATAGGAAGGGAGAGATCCCCCCCCCCCCACAAAAAAGAAAGAAATATAATTAAAATAAAAGACTAAAAAAGAACTACCGTTAACTGTCTATCTAGAATATTGTGAAATCATATATTCCACTCAACGAATAAAACTTTGTTTAAAATCAATCATCTCTTAAAAGTAAAACCCGTAACGTCATTTAATTCTTTGTAACGTCTTAAACTGTTTCATAACGATTTCGCGGTTCAAACTAATAAGAAACAATAACGTTATTACAATCTATACAGCTGGTTAGTGATTTCCTTCTATTGTAACAAGTAACTATAATATCCTTAGAGTCATTACCACCTACTTACACTTTGCTCCGTAAAGAAACGGAACATAAACGGAACATAAAAATTCGCGTCATTCTCCAATTAAGCAAAATTGAAAAACCTTCATCATTCAATTTAATCAGAATTATATGGTGGTTTTATTTTTCACTTTCGTTGAAAGTTACTTCCGCTAAGGTGTAATCAGCAAACGCATTCTCTAGATGGATTGATTAAGAGATAATACGGTACACACTTGCTTTCTCTTTTATCATTAGCCAAAAAATATGTTGGTTTTTCTCCATGGGAATATACTTTAAAAATCTGATAATAATAATAATAACAATATTATTATTGTTGTTATTATTATTATTATTATTATTATTATCATTATTATATTATTATCATTCATGATGATGATGATAATAATAATAATAATAATAATAATAATAATAATAATAATAATAATAATCTCCACTATATAATAAAGAGCAAGTGTCTGGAGATATATATATATATATATATATATATACACACATATATATATATATATATATATGAGTGTGTGTGTATATATATACATATGTATAAATATACAAATATGCAGTACATTTTTTCGGTCACGTTCAGCTTTCCTCTTCCCTCGGGTAAGGGGTCGCGTACGTCAGAACAAACATAATTATTTTGACCTCAGGTACATGAAGAAGTAATTACATGTACATTGTTGTCTTTAGGAAGAAAACATATCAGTAATAATGACATGCACAGGTATGGCTAGGGAGCAATACTCCTTAAATTAATTGAATTAATTTATACTTCCTCTGGCTTTCAGACCTAAAGGAATCCCACTGCCATGGTCTACAAAATCTTAAACGTCAGATGATTTGTGTCACATAAATTGGATGAAAAAAAAAATCTGTAGCTAAATTCAAAAGTGAACAACATTCAGAAATGAAATGTAATTTCAATAAGCAGTTACGTTAAATTTCAAATTACCAAGTAGTTATCATTTAAAGACATTTATATCTTTTTTTTTATTTAATTTTTCATTATCTCTTACTTTTATCAGTATTTTCCTTACTTCCTTTACAATGAATGTTTTTTTACTATTTTTATAAGAATAATAATAACACCAACATCATTACTATTATTAACATATTTTCTTTACCATGGCATTCCGTCCTTTAGTATAAATCATATAAAAAAAATCTTGGCATGGCTTAAGTAACACCAGAACATTTGGAATTGAGTAAAACACGCAATAATCCTTTGCAACGTGTAATACATAATAGATAAATTCACGAATCCATTATAAGTACGATTATCCACATCAATAATTCTAAAGCAATATAAAAAATATTCAGTGAAATAACAAGTGCATTTAAAGTCACGTGCCTTGGTTAATTTGGAAACCATTATAAACTAGTGTACGTGACCCGTCATAAATGATGGATGAATATTTATAGATATGCACACAGACGCACATGCGTGCACACACATATTCATCCTTTCCCACCCCCCCACCCCTTTTCCTGATCATAACCCCCGTCACCAGGGTATGACTACTTCCTCTTTTCCGTACCCGAGGGACAGGGAAAGACCGAGTACTTATAAGTCTGGCAATGCCATTTAGCGTGACTGGAAAGAAAGAAAGAAAGAAAGAAATATATATATATATATATATATATATATACGTTCTTTATAATGTAGTGGAGATTAGAGAAATAGGACAAGAAGCGAAGAAGAAGAAGAAGAAGAAGAAGAAGAAGAAGAGCGACCGTGTTCTGTTGGTGAAGGTGAGGGTGAGGTAACATCTTGCAAATATCACCTTCCGGACACTGGCCTAATTATAAGGCATCTCTGTTTACAAGGGGGTCACTGGAAGCCACATCCAGCAATCAATAACAAAGGTATCATCAGAGCCATTCGTATTCGTATGTATCAATGTATCGATATAATGTTCCGTGTACGTGCAATTATGACTGGCCTTTCTTAATCTCGACTGATAACAGAAAAACAATGCTTTTCTGTTCGATCAAGTTCTTCTCTAGATAACAGGCGAGTTGTATCAGAAATTGAGAGTTCAAGTTGTTTTTTCAGAATAAGCATTCATACAAAATTCGTCAATAAAAAAATATAGAGCAACCAAAGTTCAATAAATGAAAAAAATAGAGCTACCAAATTTCAACCAATGAAAAATTAGAGCTACCAAATTTCAATCAATGAAAAAAAATAGAGCAACGAAATTTCAATCAATGAAATATTAGAGCAACAAAATTTCAATCCATGAAAAAATCGAGCAATCATATTTCAACCAATGAAAAAATAAAGCTACCAAATTTCAACCAATGAAAAAATAAAGCTACCAAATTTCAACCAATGAAAAACTGGAGCTACCAAATTTCAACCAATGAAAATATAGAGCAACGAAATAAAAAAAAAAAAAAAAAAAAATACAAAATTTCAAACACATGAAAAAATAAAGCGTCTCTATATAGTATCAAGAGACAACACAACCTCCTATAGTAAATCAATTTTTCTCACGTTCCTTGTAGACAGAGTCTATTATCATAATTACCGCGGGAGACTTGAATAAATACATTTGTGGACAGATGGAATCAGAGCGCTTCTCTGGACACGGTCTCGAAACCTAATGTGTACATTAAGGGGGCTTTCTTGATCTGTGTCATACGAATGATATTCCTCTGGGTGGGATCTTGTCAACAATTTGTTTTATACACAAACACACCCACCTGTATACTAACTATGTATGTATGTATGTATGTATGTATGTATGTATGTATATATATATATATATATATATATATGTACAGTACCTGTAACACTGTTCTTTACCAAAACAGAACCCGTATTGGAAGAATAAACTCTCAATGCCCTTAAATTCAAATTAAAAAGAAATACAAATTAAACCAAATATGTGTGATACCTATTTAATAACTGCTCATTTTATGCAATTTTTGTATTTAATCACACTGTACTCGTTATGTTGAAAAGAGATTTATTATCAAAAGGAGATTTGCCATCCAAATGAATGAAGTGTGAAAAGATTAATTAAAGGCAATGAAATCAATCTTACTAAAAGGCTATGTCATTCATACCCTTGGTATTCAATGACACAGTTCTATATTCCTAAAACTTAATATACTCGGCTCTAACTCAAAAAAAAAAAAAAAAAAAAAAACCATACCACGAAATGAAGACAAAGTACTGCCCTACGAAGAACGGAATGGAGCCCATTAATTAAGGGAAGAGAAGGAAAGTTAAATAGGTCTTTTAGGTCAGTTATATGAGGCCCTTTGTGGCTTTATTCATTTAAAGGCCCAAAGAGTTAATGGGGATGGCCCTCATAAATAATTAAGGTTACCGCCAGACTTTCACTTAAACCTTTCACCTTAGTTTCCGTAAGACATTTTTTAAACGAAAAAGAATCACACACTTTCATGAGACAATGGGGCATTACGATACTTGTCATGAAAATAATATCATATTGGATATGTTTCAAGGACGCTAAATACACGATGTAAGAGAGAGAGAGAGAGAGAGAGAGAGAGAGAGAGAGAGAGACTTATAGATATAGTGCATTTGAGAGGTCCATAAACATACAAGAATCTAGAGAAGGGAGACAGTATATAAATATATATATATATATATATATATATATATATACATACATATATCAAAGATTGAGTGAGCATATAACTGGCTATAACATAAATGGTTAATAATTTTCTAATCTGTTCAAAAGAATGTCTATTCAGCACCAAGTAAAAATAGAATGAATAAGTGAATAATTGATCAAATGATATAACAAACCCTATACAAATTTGCTGAATGGACAACGACGTTCTTTCAACGATTGGGCAGAATGAACGAAGGCTATAGTCTTAGGAATAAGAAAAGAAAGAAAGCAAGAAAGAAAAAAAAGAGACGTCCCCTTCTTTAAACAC
>NC_090727.1:147168295-147173295 GCF_036898095.1 Palaemon carinicauda | reverse complement strand
GCCAAGATTAATTACAAATTGCCTGTCGTTTGACGTCGGAAGCCCTGTCAGTAACTGTTGTCCAGGGACGCCCCCACAACAGCTGCTGGAAGTGCAATTAAAAAGGCATCTCTCCCAAAGACAGACGGAAAAAGTACAAGCTGATGACATTTACTGGTGGACTTTAGTTCCGGTGTGAATTAGAGAAGTAAACATTACAACTGAAGACAATAGTTAATCGTGGAGTTAACGGCCCCAACTTGCCAAACGAGTTACAAAATCATAACTGAAACTATTAACATAGCTTAGGAGTCGGGTGCAGGCAGGCTTGAGTAAAGTTTATTACTATGAGGTAGATTACTATACAAAAATAGAATGTTCATATGTGTTACGTATTCAAACGAAAGCAGTCGACAGATAGGGGACATGAATTGTACGCTCGCTAATGATATTTCGCTCGTTTGCGACAACGTCGTCATAGCTCAAAAAATAGCTATTTTTCAGGAGAGCCATTTTAATCAATTAAAACACTCATATTATTTTATGTCGTTAGGACATTTAGCGCCTCTAGCGATCAATTTCTTAGCTACAATTATGACACTTTTGCCAAAAAATCAGCATTTGAAGATGAATATGACTATATGGATAACTCAAAAATACATTTTTTTTAGTTATGACGTTGTTGTAACAAGCGAGCGATTTGTGGAAGATAATTCATCACACTGGCATAATTCAACATATACAGTACAAGTGTACTATAATGCAAGTGTATGTATGTATACATACTGTATACATGAATAAACACGCACATACTATATATATATATATATATATATATATATGTATAAACACATTCATACATATATACATACATACATATGTATGGAATAAACCAAAGGAAAAATAAAATATTGAGTGAATCCTGACTACTTTCGTCTCTGAAACGGAACTAGCCAGGATTCACTCAATATTTTAATTTTCCCTTGTTTTTTTTTCATCTGAGAATTACGCTAGAAAGAGAGAGAGAGAGAGAGAGAGAGAGAGAGAGAGAGAGAGAGAGAGAGAGAGAGAGAGAGATTTACGTTTGTATTGCTAAGGGCTGTAAATAAGAAGGTAACCAAAAGTACCTCATCTACAACCCGCAATAAGTACCTTTCCTTAGAGTAGCATTATGGGTTTCTGCTCGAGCGATACAACGACTGCAGATTTCGGTGTCTGGCGCCACAAAACCCATCTCTGCTAATTAGCAAAAGAAGTCCGCTCTCCATGCACCATAACCCACCAACCATACACCATACAACGCTGTACATGAGCGAATATGGACGCTAGTCAAAACTGCTAAATGCCGAATCATCATAAATTATGAAATAAAAAAATAGAAATAAAAGAAAGGTATGCGCGATGATTTAACGCAATTCTAAAAAAAAAAAAAAAAAAAAAAAAAAAAAAGTTTATATAAAAAAGGGAAAAAACCTTTGCAATAGAAATCGTTAAACTCCCCCACCACAATAATGAGCTGCAAACTTCCGGGAGATGAAGTGATGCTTTTGCAACAACAGCTACGTACCGCAATGCATTGTATTGTCACCGTAATGTCCCATGTTGACAGTACGCAATAAGTGGTCTGCAATTTTTCCGAGTAACATTAAGCGTGCAAGTTTTTGCGGCCGGTTAAGATATACGGAGGTAGGCTGTGCTTGTTATGATAAAAATACAAAACAAAAACAGAATAAGCTTTTAATTTACAATGTTTTGGAGACTAGTTTGTCCCTATAAATGTTTATATTCTTAGATTTACTATACTTAAGAGTATTGTTCCTCGTTTGGTCTTAAACATCTGCTCACGTCAAGTTAAAAAATTATGTTAAGTTCCTTATATTTAATTTTGGTACTTTTCTCTGGCTCCGCCGACAGTGTTCACATGCTTCCACACTATACCATAGCATAAACTATTTAGTCTTCCTAATTTTGAGAAGTATTAATCAGGCTGTGATCTAGTTAGCAATGAGGTGCCCAATGATGTCATCAAATGAGTGTTAACTTCAGAATTTCTAATTGGCTCACGTTGCCACACTTCATAGTTCCTATCTTTATCAGTTTCTTTTATATTAATCTTATCAACATTTCTTTTCAATTAAATTTTGTAGATTATTCATTGCTCTATCATTTTTTTCCGCACTGGGCAGCTTTCTCTATTGTGGCGCTTTGGTTTGTAGAATTCCAGGTAATGTTGCAGCTTAGCTCGTAGTAATAATAATCTCCGCTATATAATAAAGAGCAAGTCTCTTACTATATATATATATATATATATATATATATATATATATATATATATATATATATATATATATATATATATATATATATATATGTATGTATGTATATATATACATATATGTATATATATATACATATATATATATATATATATATACATATATGTATATATATATATATATATATATATATATATATATATATATATATATATATATATATATACATATATGTATATATATATATATATATATATATATATATATATATATATATATTATATATATTTCCGGTCACGCTGAGTACTATTATCTAACAATGACTACTCAGTCTCTCATTGTCCATCGGGTAGGCGAGAGAGGGAGTTATCATACCCTTGCGAGAGGTGGTACCCCGATAGGTACCCTAGGGAACCACAATCTCCCCCAAAGAGGGAGGGATGGGAAGGGTTGAATCTGTGTGCGTTTGTATGTACGTGTCTAAATATTTTGCCTTGTTGGCGGGTCCCGTATACTAATACTATTAATAATAATGTCTTATTGAAGACACGGACAAATAGAAACACAGCGACCATATGACAGACGTTGGAGAAAATCTAAAATGTTCGTAATATTCTCTTGAAATTCATTCGTGCTGTAGACCAAGAAACTAATGTTTCCTATTAAAGTTACCAAGAGTTGGTTTTTCCTGAGCAATTCATACTGTTTTATGTCAAGTCTATATATTGCGATACATAATAACAACAAACGACAAATAAGAAGTATCACATTTTTCCTCAAGTAATTCGCGTCACAAATGCATCATATCCATTTTGCAATATATATATATATATATATATATATATATATATATATATATATATATATATATATATATATATATATATATATATATATATATATATTAAATGAATAGCCAAATGCATCGCACTCTACAATATAACAGATTTTTTTTTTAAATTGGAATAATCAAAATACAATGCATTTTACAAAAAATAGTAAATGTTTAAAAGACAAGCAGCCAAAATATATTCATTCGAGTATATCCTATCAGAGTCTATCTGGAGTAAATGTTTTAAGAACGTCAAATGCATCATATTCTACAATATAACCTAATAAATATCGTAGATAAGGATAAATAAAATACACAGCATTCTACACAAAATCGTAAATGTTTAAGACAAACATCCAAAATATATTCATTCGAGTATATCCTATCAGAGTCTATCTGGAGTAAATGTTTTAAGAACGTCAAATGCATCATATTCTACAATATAACCTAATAAATGTCGTAGATAAGGATAAATAAAATACACAGCATTCTACAAAAAATCGTAAATGTTTAAGACAAACATCCAAAATATATTCATTCGAGTATATCGTATCCGAGTCTACAAAATTCCTACTCCGATAGAAGTAAACCTTCCTCTACATTCCTCTCAAGGCTTTCCTTCCGTTGGAGCATGAGGTAAAAGAGGATACCACCACGTGACAACACGCCAACAGCAGCAGCCGTTAAAAGGGGCCAACTGGCGCCCACAACCGCATACTTTTGGGGTTTCTGAACAGAACTTTCGCAGCTTTCACGTCTATCTGAGCCATTCGGAAAACAAATGGAAACGGCAGGAAAGAAGGGGATGATGGATATAGCTCGAGGAGAAAGATAATGCTTGTTTGGGCTATCCTCAGTTGATGGTTAGCCAACATATGGGTCTCGTCTTCTACGTTTCATGTAACAGTGGTAACAGTTTTTTCCCCCGATCTGGTTGACTGTATTAAGACGTTTTCCTATGGCTTTCAAAATGTGTCTTCGATATTCTTATGCATGCTGCAACCAAATAATCTTTCTCTAGATAACTACTTTGAAACCTTCAAATCTCCACTTTCTTTAAGACTGAAAAATAAAGATTACAAGAGAGATATGCTTTATTGTAAAATAAACACACGATCGATATTCTGCTATTAAATTCAGTAGGTTGTATGGAAATTAAAGCTTAGTTATAAATTATATCAATAAGCGGTCCCGCACCCGCCCCCCCCCTCAAAAAAAAAAAAAAAGAATAACACACAACAGCAAAATATCTGTATGTCTCCCATAAACACTGAAATAAAATCGTTGAGAAACATTTGTCAAACAGTGAACGTACGATAGGGAAAAAGAATGACGAGGCGAAACGCATGCACTTAGAATTGATTGGAATTAGTTGTTCAATACAGACTCGGGAACATTATTTACTAACCCTACAGAGCGCCCCCCGCCCCCACATTCAACAATCCCTTGTTATTTGTTTGTAACCAACAGCAGTATTACGCCTCTGGTGAATTGCTCGAGTACTGACATACGGTCATCACCTTCCAGGCATTCTGCACTTTTCCAGATCGAGTACTGTCATATTGCCACCTTCCAGGCATTCTACAGTTTTCCAGATAATTTTGTATATAACTCAAATGAAATATAGTCTCCATCCTGATACTGTAAAAATGTGGAATTTTTCTATGATTAATTGATATTTAATCTGCTATATGTCTTCATCAAATTCTAGGCCAAACAACAGATGCAATGAATCATGTTGACGTTTCGGTCCATTTTATGTACCTGGTCCATCAGAGCCTGACTTAATGGGCAACAGTTGTTCACACTTCTCACTCGCCTTCATTTCCAGGATTTTAATGAAACTTTATAGACACATGGGACGGTGTCAGGCCAGGAGTTGATTTTATATTGAATGAGTTCATAAATGTATG
>NC_090727.1:147145795-147158295 GCF_036898095.1 Palaemon carinicauda | reverse complement strand
ATTTATACAGTATATATATCTCTATATATACAGATATATATATATATATATATATATATATATATATATATATATAGAAAGAGAGAGAGAGAGAGAGAGAGAGAGAGAGAGAGAGAGAGGAGAGGAGAGAGAGAGAGAGAGAAAATCTTCTACTGCCAGGTAGGACCTACAACTTTAATTTCAGGAAACCCTCCTAACCTATAGACTATCTTTGCATTTCCGGGGACATCCTTCAACGTTATCAAAAGCGTTGTCAGGGCTTCACCTCGTTAAACTTGCATGGGAAATTTTTCACGCGTCTTTGCCATGAAAAGAGATACTCCATTCGCCAATTGGATGTTTCCTGCAGCAAGGAACATTGTTGGACGAGCTTTTTCTTTACCCTCTTTCAAAGTAAATTAAAGTAAATTCCAATCACATTCGCTTACGGGGCTGCCAACGCAAGAGCCCGTGTCTTGCATAAAGCAAGGCAATTTTTATGGAACAGAACAGACTACCTTTAAAGGATTAAGGACGATGGATACTACGAACAGTTTTCACACTTTATAGCACTCAGCCGCTGAACAGTTCATCAACAATTAGTCTGTACTGATTACCTTCTGTCTATCTATTTATCTATCTAGGCGCCATGTTTTCGACGTGGGCTGTCAATTGCCTCCACCTGGTCCTACCTCTAGCTTTTTGTATAAAATGTCCATCTGTTACATTCTCATTTTCCTTCATTAAATGTAAAATTAGAATGACCTTGCTTGATCTAACAGACACGCCCAGTTTCGAACTTGCAAGACATGAGTTTTGCCACCAACAGAAGCGAATCGGTGAAGAAAAAAAATAAGCGATAAATGTTAAATGACGCCATAAAAAGAGTTGGAGAGACACCGCCTTAATACGGAGTGAAGGTTGATATAAAAAGATGAAAAACCTATCAATGGTGGTTACTTCAAAGTAAACGACTTCCCGTCCTCGTGCTAAACGTTGGAAGATCACAGCTGGGAAAAAAAAAAAAAAAAAAACTCAGATTAAATCTATCAAACTAAACTAAAATGAATATCGAATCATATTTTTTCAAGAAAAATCTCGAGAATCTCTCGTTTGATTGATTGATTAATTTGAAGTTTTCTGACATCCTGACATCGAAGGTCATTGACGCCGATACCATTTGTTATAAATGAAGAATAAAAGGAAATTCAATTCAAAACCGTAAAAGTGAAGATGAGAGATTCTTTTTTGAAAAGATATATATTATCTTACGAGATGTCTCTAAGGAACTTCTGAAAATCCTCCCCATAAAAAGTACTTTCACACTGCACAATCAAGTACATCGGGTACCGGATTAAATTAAAGTTTACTTTGTTCTGTCGAAATAAGCAAAGGACACAATGATGGTGCCTTGAACAGGATATGAGAAATCTCTTCCGCAAAGTTCGAAGGGAATACGCTTTTTTTTCGAAGAGTAAAAGAATCGAAAGATAAAAAAACGAAATGGGAACCATCAACCTTTTAAATTGTTTTTAAACAAAATTAAAACTATTTTCTTGTGATTGATGTAAATTAAATAAAAAATATAACAATTTTCTTGTGATTGACGTAAAGGTACTTTTGTTATCATCACACTTCTAATTTTTATAAATTGTATTTCTCAATATGCAAAAGCATTCTTTCTGCTATTTCTAGGGTAATAACACCACTAGCCAAAACTAAAATTATATAAAAATCCAGTATCAATATATTCGTATAGCAACAGAAAACAAGTTGTTGCAACTGATATGTGCACCTAGTCGGTACTAGGCATCTATGTTATGAATTGATAGAGCTAGTAGTTAATTTAGCAGTTAATTAGTTTGTCGTATTAATTGTCATCGAAAAATAAAGTTCAATCACTGGCTCGTACGAACACCTATAAAGATTAGACATTGGAGATGGATGAGTTTGTGACCTTCCATTGTTTCATAAATATAATTAAATCTATAAGATTTATTTAACATGTCAATTCGAATCGAAACATTTTTTTTTTCAAATGACGGGATATAGACATACATCACACTTATCTAACAGATAACAATCCTTATTGCTTGTTCCCTCGTAACCTTGTTGTCTTGAGATGATAATCCTTATTGCTTGTTCCCTCGTAACCTTGGTGTCTCAGAGACTCGAGGTTTGTCATTGCTCCCGTGTATATTTTAATTAATAAAGTTCCTGTGTGAAGAACTGACGTCTCTCTCTCTCCCCCCCCCCCTGGGTATTATATTATCACATTGATTTTGAAAGTACGTAACATTCAATATGTGCGAACTTGTTCGCATGTTCAAACCAAGGCTCAAACCTTAGAGGAATGATTAGGATTCTTCCTCTAAGGTTTAAATATTGACAAAGTGTTTTATCTAAATGCAAGCAAGGTTCACTTTGTCTTTATAAACATGAGCATTATTTCTATGCAGTAGAGGCACACACTTTTTACATTACGGTATAAAAACTCATAATAAAAGGTTGTTTCCTCGCAGAGAGAGAGAGAGAGAGAGAGAGAGAGAGAGAGAGAGAGAGAGATCAATTCGTCAGCTGCACAAGAGAGGCGTCATTCTCAACAATCGGCTCAAAATGACTAAACCATATTCTGTGCCATCGTAACAAACGTCACTTTTGACTTCAAAACAACCGACAATTGAGTGGCAGGAAACGCATCCATTACACATAACTGAGAGACTCGAAGCGTAAACAAAATTATAACGTGACAGAAGACATCAAACACCGCGATATCAAACGCCTATTTTCTGTGTTTTTAACGCAACAAACAATTTCCCTGGGAAACTTCACTGGCGGTTGCGGATATCTCAAGGACTTGGAATATATTACGCTTGTAATTTAAAAAAATATATTTAAATAGTAAAAAGTGCAATTGTGAATATGTTACTAAAAAGAATTAGTCATGTAAATATATTATGATGTGTATAAAATACAAAATGTAAGTGATGTAAATGTATATTTCTTGATAAAAAATCACATGGGAGTTTTAAATAGACAATAGGATATCCTATCTATATCTATTTCGCGTGATAATTTTATGATGTTTCTTATGGGATTCAAACATTGTTTCTTCATCTGGCTTCGAAGAATATTTCAACGGTGAGTTTTTCTTGTAATTGAAAACCAGGAGTCATCGAGTCCTTTATTCCGAAGTTTTGCCATGCCTTCTCTCTCTCTCTCTCTCTCTCTCTCTCTCTCTCTCTCTCTCTCTCTCTCTCTCTCTCTCTCTCTCTCGACAACTACCCCCTCACACTCTTAGAGGCTAATATAAATAGCATCATGCATTTTTAGAATATAAAATATCGATAAAGTTTATATATCCGAATAGTTCAGTGATCAGGCTGCCAATCTTTCAGACCGCATTCGATCCCAGCTATCGCCCACAAGTCCACGAGTTGTAAATAAGTGTCAACTCTAATTGGATTCAGGAAAAAAGCGCAGGACTAGCAACCTCACGCCTAAGAAATCAGCAATTATCATCATTATAACAATTAGACTGAAGTAATCAAAATCCTTTACTTTTAAACTGCTTCAAGAAATATCTGAAATCCAAAATACAAATCTAAATTAGATCACAAATCAAAAGACATCAAAAGTTGAAAGTCACGTTTCTACATGGATGGTCGGGCGTTGCTTGCGAGGGAATACGAGAAGAACATGGGCGTGAGGGCGTGAGGGCACGAGGGCGTGAGCGGTCGGTGTCTGCCAGGCATGACAACGGAGTTGCTCGACTTATTGTTCAAGAGGCTTTGCAGACTCATGCCTCCCCTTGGCATGGTGGAGGAGGAGGAGGAGGAGGAGGAGGAGGTGGGGGAGGAGGAGGAGGAGGGGAATATTTCCCTTAGGATAGGAGTAAAAGAGGTTCACGAAGAACTGGGGGTGGGGGGTGGGAGGGACAAAGAGAGACAGGAAAGAAGCGAGTGTTGAAGAGCCATGGGTCAAGGCCGGATGGAAAGGGCAAGCTACGCATGAGGATCACGATACAGTGAGAAGAATAGAAGAGAACAGATGATCGAGAGAATCGAGAAGTGATTAAATGACGTTCAAATTAAAGAAAAAAAAAAGACTTTACAATATAACTCATAAACTAAAAAAAAAAATTATAAAGATGTTATAATTAAAAAATCTCACAAATATAGCCTCATGAATTTTGGACTCATACTTGTAAATGTGAAATTATGTAAATTATAGCCTGGAAATTTGGCATTTGAAAGAGTGTATTTCTTTAAAAAAAGAATAAATTCAGCCCCCTAAGAATTCCAGTGAATGTATTCTCATGACCCTTATTATTGCCATCGTACAAAGAACAGACATCCAGTAAGCATCTCTCTCACTCTCTCTCTCTCTCTCTCTCTCTCTCTCTCTCTCTCTCTCTCTCTCTCTCTCTCTCTCTCTCTCGTTTTCAATCCTTTGTTCTCTAAATGCGAAACTTCGATATATTAGCCCCTATTCTATTAATCAATTTTCAAGTGTTGGTATTTACAGTATCATGTCCTTACAAACACAAGAGAGTTAATTATAGCCATATCATAAACCAAGACGATTATCAATTATCATTTCTAATAAATTAGTTCTCTGTGAGACAGTTTATAGCGTATCACATCGTTACATTCATGTTGATTAAACTCGCCGTAAAAGTTTACAGCACATGTATTAGCCAAATAAAGATAAGTAAAAGCCATTTGTCCAATCTCTCTCTCTCTCTCTCTCTCTCTCTCTCTCTCTCTCTCTCTCTCTCTCTCTCTCCCTCCCTGCATGACCTTTTTCTTTTTTAATTCTTCCCATCAATTTTTGATAAACATCGAACATTTTGAATCAGGTCTTTGTTCAGCCTAATTTAAGCACAAGTTTTGATCTCTCATTCAACTTCCATCAAACCAGAAGAGGCAGAAAGACAATTTCTTGCAGAATCTGTATTTGCTAGATGTTAAGAATCCAAAAGCTGACATGAAATAGTATGGTGGATGGGATCATGTACAAGTAAACAGAGAAATAACCGAGTTAAAGATCTTTGTAGATGAATAAACAGAAAGCAAAGGAATCAAAGTAGTAAAACAAAAGAATGGATTGTAAAGTGCAAGATACTAGATTAACTATGGTACCTAGATCACCTTAAGAAAATTGAAAATATTCTATGAAGCCTTGAGGAAACAAATTGGAATAATGAAACACAACTCACTGAATACAAATGGCTTCTTACCATTATTCAAAATATGCACATATTTATTATGAACAAGTCAAAGAAGCCATTAGCTGGCTGACCAGGCAACCGCAGATTAGCGAGAGAGAGAGAGAGAGAGAGAGAGAGAGAGAGAGAGAGAGAGAGAGAGAGAGAGCTGCTATATCTATATCTAAGGATAGGGTCTTGTCTTAACTGTGTCGCAGAAAATCATGGCAAGATTAAAAAAAAAAAAAAAATAATACATGGCACTTGGTATGTATGAAAAAAAAAAAAAGGACAAGGCAATTTTAATAAAATAATCATACAGATTAGAAAGTATATTAACGAGACAATTTTTCTTAGTTTTTCCCTTAGTAATATCTAAAAAAATTATAATAAAAATAATAATAATAATAATAATAATAATAATAATAATAATAATAAATACGGTACATTGGTTGATAATCCAAAAAATAATCAATACAAATTTCTTGGAAGGTTTAGTCAATTCAAATACTGGAGATTTACGGTTCATTGTTGGCTGTATTCTTTAGAAGTTAATCTCAAAACCTGCACAGCATTCCTGTGGGGAAGAAGCAGCAACATCTGACGCGAATAAACAAACTCTCCAAGTATATGTTTACGTCAAGCCTCTGAGTTATGACGAGATTTGCCTCTCGTGACAAGTACTTCCTTCCGCATATTCTTTGCAATTTCACAGATGAATAGGATAATAAAAAAAATATATACACACACATACATATATATATATATATATATTATATATATATATATATATATGTATGTATGTATGTATATATATATATATATATATATACATATATGAAACCGATAACGGGAAACGGGTTAAGCCAGATTATCTACCAGTTATCAGCTTACGTTTATAGAAATAGTTTCGAAGCCCATTAATTAAAGGCTGCGTTATATATATATATATATATTATATATATATACATATATATATATATATATGTCTATATATAGACACACACACACACACACACATATATATATATATATATATGTCTATATATAGACATATATATATATATATATAAAAATATATATATATATATATATGTATATATATATATATATATAACGCAGCCTTTAATTAATGGGCTTCGAAACTATTTGTATAAACGTTAGCTGATAACTAGAAGATAATCTGGCTTAACCTGTTTCTCGTTATCGGTTTCATTGCCAAATTATCTACTAAATTCAATACCGAATTCATACTCGAAGCAGAACAGCCAGACTTCCTTTGACCTTCTGTGAAGGCGTTTCCAGAGAATCGAATCTAACTGAATGATCAATACTTAGTCAGGTGACAATGGGTTGTGTTAGCCTATTGGAAACGTCTCTGCCTAGCGATCTACTATACTGGAGTTCAAGATCCGCTCAAGCTCGATAGTTTCTTGCGGTGTCTGCAGCCTCACCATCCTTGCGAACTAAGGATAACAGGGGAAGGGGGAGAGCTTAAATGTATACATGCCGTACCATCAGCAGCCATTGACCATCCCTGGCCCTAGCTTGGGTAAGGACAGGGGTTTGAGCGTTGATCATATGAATATAGCCTACTATATATGGTCAGTCTCTAGGGCACTGTCCTGCTAGGACATCGTCCTTCCTTTGCCTCTACCATTTATTTGCGACCTTTAAGCCTTTAATGGGTCACTATGAGAATTAAAAAGATGAGGGAAGAATAAACCATTTAATGAAAAATAAGTGTCCACACTGCAATTATTTGAGTGACACCTTTTGTTTGACCAGCATAGAAGGTAATCTAATCGCCCGTGATATGAGATGTGGATATATCTTTCTATGTAGTTGATATCAGAACGATTACCTGTGTCTATATATTCTAGCCGAAAATACAATAATGAAATACAAAAAATAAGGAAGGATAACCATGCAACATGCGACTGACCCTTTTCTAAAAAGGATATAATAAAATCAATTTTTTTATGGACTCGGGTATGACGTATGCAAGGGGGAAACCCCGGAATTTAGCCACACAGAAGAAAACGGGACGTACAGCGATGAAAGAATTTCAAAATCTTCTAATGTGAGGAACAGCAGAGTATTTTTTCTTTTTATTGTAAGACATCGTTCGAAATCTACTATCACATATGAGCCTCTATTTCTTTCTGAATGGGAATGAATTAACGTGGTGAAAAGGTTTGTGCACAGCCATGACCCGCCAAGTTGTACTAGTCAGACCCACTTCTAGGTTGGTTTGCCGTGAGCGATAAGACAAAAATCTCCCTATACCACCAATCCGCAGTGGCCAGAGTGATAAAGAAAACTGGCCAAACCTCAGACATGAATAAGGCCATATCTGAAACCTTTGTCCAGTAGTTGACTAGAAACGACTGCATTTGTTGTTGTTATTGTTGTTGTCGTGACTATTACAAAGTATCTTTTTTAAATAACAGTAATAACGGTAAACATCAACATTAGAAGACCAATTTTACTATCTTGATTCTTGTAAAGTGAAGATGATATCATGAAAATCAGCAACGAGTAAGACATTCCCAAATACCACCGAACGTTTTACTTACCGATGCCTCGCAAGCATGTTGAGGTACATTAGGTTATCCATCACATAAAGGATGTCGCTCATCTTACCTGCAACAAAAAAGAAGAAAGATTAATTTCAACTATTAGCCCACAATACACACCCACACACACACACACACATATATGTATATATATTTTATATATATATATATATATATATATAGAGAGAGAGAGAGAGAGAGAGAGAGAGAGAGAGAGATTATAAAAGGAGCAGTGGACGAAAGAGAAGACGATGGATTGAAGAACTAAGGAAATTTACGAGTATAGACTGGCATAGAAGGACCATAAACAAAGGAGAGTGGAAGGACATGTCCGAGGTCTTTGTCCTGCAGTCGATTAGTTAGAGGCTGATGATGATGGAGGAATATATATATATATATATATATATATTGAAAGAACGTTTGATCCTGATAATGGACGTTTTAAATACAAATGTGTATTTTATATGAATATTAGTGAAGTAAATGAACGTGAATGTAAAAGAAAAGTCAATCATCAATTTTAGACTAGGAGGGCTTAAATGCTATTTATTGATTGAGCCAAGAAAAACAAAGTCGAAATTTGTAATAATCGCAGTGTTCTAAAAATGAAAAGCACTCGTCTTCGAAGTAGCATAGATAGGATTTTGAAAATCAACTTTTTATATTAGAATTTTAGCCTAATTAAACCTGATCAGGTGAAATTCTATTTAAATATGTCAAATAAAAAGTTGTCTCATTGTTTATTTTGTTCAGGAAGTTTGATAAATAATGTTATGTAACTAATCTATAAAGTATTACTTAAACTTGACAGCTAGCCGTAAGAAGAAATATAATTGTTTAGTCAGTCCTCTATATTACTCACGTTTTCTCTTTTGTAGAGTGAACCGTTTTCTGTCTTACTGCCATGACAGACTATGAGAATCTAAACTGATGTTGGTACCAAAACATGATATCTATCTATTTTGAGTTACGGTCTCTAATTACACTGAAAATTCCAGAAAATCATACGCTGAAGACACTCAAACCTAACTACATTTATTAAAACCAGTAAATGTACCGACTGTCACGTACACATAGAAACACTAAAACGTTTAAACAATATACAAATGTTAGTATACTAACTTTTAATTTATCTTTTAACTAGACTTTCAGTTCCACTGCAGTGGACAAGTGATGGGTAAACATCTGATTGAGTACTTTTTTTTTTCCTTTTCTGACAATAGTCTCTCAATTAACCAGGTAAATGTTAAGTGTCATGTCTTTTCTATATACCAAACACGTCCGAAACATAGACACAAAATATAAAAAACTTAAATTGATCACTGAAGATATAGGTAATATGAAGATACTGTAATGAAATTTCATAACAATAATAAGAAAGGCATAATAAGAACCAGATAAATCTAAGCTCAAAAATCGTAGTTTTTAATTAAAAGTAGCAAAAGTGGTTCTGACACTCAAAAGGAACGGCTTGAAAAATGCGGTCCTTTGAGTTTCAGGACCACTGACAATATGATTAAAAACATGCTTTGAAGTGAACACACACTGAATTTGCAGACGTCCTTTTGGTAAAACTCAACCCGGATTTAACTTGTAACTTGGCAAACAACAATGCTAATTAAAAACTATACATAAAATCCGGCACATATCAGCTCTCTCTCTCTCTCTCTCTCTCTCTCTCTCTCTCTCTCTCTCTCTCTCTCACAACATCCATTTGTGGATCTTTATATAGAGTTAAGAACAACTCATTATGGCAACATGAGCGTACAAGACGCCCAAAAATACGCTACGTATTGAAGTATAACTTTGATTATCCATATCACCACAGATCTTTAACATGCACGCATAAATAAAAATGTTCGATTACGAATGGAAATTGGGGTTTTAAGTAGCAAACATATATACACTTATTCACATATACAACTGATTTAGACATACGTTTAATAATTACTTATGAATAACAACAAATAAAAACTCCAACAGATATAAATTCCATAGTGAAAATATGAACTGCTAGAAGGAAATAAACTTCATCTTAAAATAGCAAATGGAACACATCAATGTTAATCAAAAAATTGACTGAGAGCTGAGGAGTATTTCAATTCCAGCTGTGACCAAGCTATGGAATGATCTTCCTAATCAGGTAGTTGAATCGGTGGAACGTGCAGCGAAGGTTTTTACTTTGAACAGGTTGACATTAAAGTCTCTTTTTATAGTTTATATATGAAAGACCTATTTAAACGCCTTTCCATATACAGTTGTAGCTTAGCTAATAATAATAATAATAATAATAATAATAATAATAATAATAACATTAATAATAATAATATTAATAATAACATTAATAATAATAATATCAATAATATTGATAATATTAATATTGATAAAATTGATGATGATGATGATGATGATGATTCATCATCATAATAATAATAATAATAATAATAATAATAATAATAATAATAATAATAATAACAGACCATTTCGGTCAGAACAAATCCAAGGAAACACGAGCGTGAGTCGTGGGAGGGGTGTTACCAAGACTATTTCGTAGGCCTTGGGTGTTACCAAGGAAGAGGTTAAGGGACATCAGGACCCGACAAACCAGTTCACCAGACAATGAGATTCTTCCGTTATTCGAAACCCTACAGGGTCTGTCCCCTTGTCCCAGGTGAGGAGGGAGAAACATGTGTTTTTGGAAAGAGAGAACTCAATGGAAAGTATTCCAAAATTGCTAATGGCAGAGAGAGAGAGAGAGAGAGAGAGAGAGAGAGATGTGCTACATTGAGTCACTGGTTTACAATATCTTTTTGAAAACCGATTAAATTTAAAAAGCTTTTTTCAAAGGGTAGGGTCATATCGTAACAATTTTACATAAATTGCGACTAAATGCATGTATAAAAAGACAAAGTTTTCTTTCTGGTGGGGGTCAAATTTACTTCGTGACCTATCTTCATTCCATCGTGCCTTTGTGGAATATTTTACTCCAGGACAATCAATAAAATAATTCGTTTGTGCATTGTTCTTAGTTTGTCGTTTTGAAAACAAGTTTGCTCATAACAATATTTCTCTCTCTCTCTCTCTCTCTCTCTCTCTCTCTCTCTCTCTCTAGTTACTAGTCACAAGAAAGAGGATACATAAGTTGTCATAAAATTTACTAATAAAGAACATGGACATTGGACATGATATAAAATATAAGTAGAAATCAAAAGAAAGCCGTCCCTCCCTTCCTTGCTTATCTCTAAATTTAGTAGCAACAAGGTTTTTTAAACAAAGTTCAGAACGGTTTAAGGCAACTGTCGAGTCAAGTATTGTGTATTCTAGAAAATCGAAGTAAACTTTCGCAGTTTGTCGTAATTAGCAATGGTATAATATATAGCTAGAAAATCACGCTGCAAGACATGAATGCCAAGAAAATGGGTGTTGTAAACAAGACTTTAATTTTAAGTTTTAAATTGTTCCAATATCATTAATAATAATGTTAATGCTTTTAATGATAATAATAATAATAATAATAATAATAATAAAAAGCTGCTGCAACAACAACAACAACAACAACGACAACACGGCCTAGAAATGATAATAAGAATAATAGCGCAGTGGAACGTCCAACAGTTTAAGAATTATGAATATGGTAGTAACTGTTGTGCTCGTTCTCTCTTTATCCACTTCTTTTTTTCCAAAATGATAATAATAATAATGACAATTAGAATTCCTATCTATTGAGAGAGAGAGAGAGAGAGAGAGAGAGAGAGAGAGAGAGAGAGGCTTATTACCAGTCTGCTTCTGGGCTACGTTTTCTAAGCTTTAAATAATGGTTACTGCAGTAGCGAGAAAATCGTGTCCAAAGGCTTTCCATCGTCCGTGGATGGAAAGCTCCTGGTTCGCTGCCATTCAGTCACGAGTTTTGGCACTGGGCGGTGGAGAGGGAACCCTAAAACATAGGGTCTTTAATACCTTTGACCCTTAAGGAGACATGACAAGCGAATAAGAGAAGCGCGAGCTTTAGTCGCAAGTAGAAAGCTTTCGCTCACAAGTAGTCAGCACTACCAGACAGAGAGAGAGAGAGAGAGAGAGAGAGAGAGAGAGAGAGATAAGATTTTGAGCCGTGGGTTCCTCGTTAGGGTCTTAAAAACTGAACATTCAAATAAGGAGAGTAAAAAACAATAGATAGTCGAAATAATTAAATGAACTATTAAGCTATATGAATAGCAAGATGAACAGGTGCTAAAATAATCAAATAAGAGGAGGGGTTAGGTATACAATAGAACAAGTCCATACAGAGCAGTAATTAGGAAATCAAAACTTACATATAGATGAGGGAAATTGGATATCAGATAAGAGAGAAAAAGAAGAATAAAATAAAGAATTGGGAAAGATAAAAATCAGCAAAGAAAGACAATAACGGAATGGAAAAATCTAAGAGGAAAAGGTCACCCTCTGTCTCTCCTCTCCTTGCACAACGCGACACAGTCCAAAACAAGCATGCGAAACGGTTTTTTTTTCTGTGGCTTTCACGGGAGTCGCACAAAAGATATCGGAATTCCAACGACGGTCTCGGCCTGGTGTCAAATAAGGAGCGCTCATCCAGAGTACGACTTAGTCATGCTCGGTGCCACAGGTCTCGTAATCTATTAAATGACTGGGTATAGTAGCAAGGTATTATTGCGCTTCACCCCACAAGGGAAATGTTTCAAGATTTTCTTTTTCTATTTGGTTTTTAATAAGTGAAT
>NC_090727.1:147143417-147145295 GCF_036898095.1 Palaemon carinicauda | reverse complement strand
AGGTCTTGTAATCTATTAAATAACTGGGTATCGTAGCAAGGTATTATGCGCTTCAGCCCACAGGGTAAATGTTTCAAGATTTTCCTTTTTTTTTTCTTTTTTAGTTCTTACTAAGTGGATTTGTTACAAGAAACCAACCTTTCTAAGCGTTCATACAAATGCTTCATTATAATAGATCTCTAATGATGCATAGGACCAGCTTAGAAAATGACCTTCGAACTCTAGAAAGTTAGATCACTCTAATTGAATTTATCCATGGGTTAGGAAACCCAGTATATATATATATATATATATATATATATATATATATATATATATATATGTATATATATATATATATATATACATATATATATATATATATTATATATTCACATATAATGTATATATATATATATATATGTATATATATATATATATATATATATATATATATATATATATATATAATATATATACACATATAATGTATATATATATATATATATATATATATATATGTGTGTGTGTGTGTGTGTGTGTGTCAAACTGTATATGCCTTGCTCCGATAAACGTGTAGGATCATAATTTTAGTATATACAGTTATCTGTCACTTATCCTTTCAATGACTTGCCTGTAAGAAAATATTCATTTCTAAACTCTCTAAATATATTATAAATCCAACATCAACCACTCAAAAAGATTGAAATATAGAACAACGGTCGGTGTTAAATGTGTAGCCCCTCTTCCCATTAAAACGCTATGCAAAAAACACTTCATGTTAGTGTTCTTATTCTCAGGATGGCTGATTCTAAGCTCCTTTCCCTTCGTTTTAACAATCTCCTTTTCTTTCACTTCAACGTAATGCCCCTGGGTAGGTCATTTAATTTCTGTCACCTTATAAGAAGGCTCTTGGCCATCACTTTTACATTTCTTCGTTCGTTGTTTAGTCCATTACGCCCTAAGCATTTTACATGCAGCTTCTGTGATATTTCTTTTTCTGAAGTTCACCACCATTACTTCTGTAATATAGTTAAAATACAAAATGCCCTCCATATGTTTAAATTATATATATCATGGGGCTTTTAAATCAATAACTTACTACGGATTTCTAGAAACAAGATTTTTACTGTTTTCTTTTTACAAAAATCTCTTTTACGCACCATTAAAAATATTTGTCCGTGAATAACAATAGGAAGAAATAACTTTCTATTTCAATCCATTCCTTGTACAAAATAGCCTGACTTCTAATGTATATAGATACAAGACAACTCTCTTACTATTCAGGGTCAATTTCTTCTGGAGAACATTTTCAGTTTCATTCAAAAGTCTTTGGCAAACATCAGTTGGTGGCAAACTTTTTTTTTTTTCTTTTTTTTCATTTTTATATTTACTCTTTTTTAGGTTGAGGGTAAGGCTCCTTGGTTGCCCATTTTTATCATAGGGAGCAAGTTGGTTCATAATGGACACTAACTTAAGAGGAATTTTCATATCTGATCACTTGTAGAATATTTTTCCGTTACGCAGCTAAAATCTTTATCAAATTAACTAATGATTTTTTACAATCAACTTTAAACAAAACCCCTCACATAAGAAAAACTTTAAAAGCCTTTTTTATTGGCGGCTCTTATTTAAAAACTAGCTTCTAAGTCTCCTGCTAATCAAATTCAATTGAAATCACATTTATAAACACACACACGTATGTACATAAAAAGCAGATATAATACGATCTAATTCTAAACTATATTCTTTTTACTATCTATTATCAAACAAAAGTACAGAGTCGTCCTAAAATTTGTTATTCACAATATATATTCAAATAAATCTCCATTCTGCACCTAGTAGGTCGTTTCACTAACCCTAAAAAATTTTGTAGGTTATTATGCGAATCTTCATCGG
>NC_090727.1:147133417-147138417 GCF_036898095.1 Palaemon carinicauda | reverse complement strand
AGGACCCCGTAGGATATAGCAATTCTGGAAGTTTGTAGATATAGAAGAGAAATCTTACTTTGAATTCTTTTGCCGTTGGTGGTTGTATCCGAACATTTTAAAAATAAAATATAATTTTAAAATGTTCGATAATACAACTTATATTGTATCTTTCAAATAATATCCAAAGACAAATGCATGCATTGGAAGGTTTAACACTTGAGTCATTAGCAAAAGATGATATCCTTAACAAAATATGGCTCATTATTATAACTGTGAAGGAAAATTAAACAATTCATACAGCCTTCAGTGTTAAGTAGCGGGTGGCAATTGTCATACCGAGGTCCGACAATAAAAGTGATCCAAGCAGGAAAATAGAAAATGTCTAGCATAATGGTAACGTCTCTGCCTGGTGATCGCCAGACTAGTGTTCAAATCCCGCTCAAACTCGTTAGTTTCATTATTGTCTGCAACCTCCAATCCTTGTGATCTAGCGATGGGGGGTTCGAGGAGCTTATAGGTCCACCTGCTAAGTTATCAGCAGCCAGTGCCTGGCCCTCCCTGGTCCTAGCTTAGGTTGAGAGGGTGATTGGGCGCTGATCACATGTATTTATAATCTGGGGCCTTTAAGCCTTTAACGTAGCGTCACACAATTAAGGCTGATCAAAGTTGGAACGAAAATTTTGCAAAAGAACATAAGGAGAACCAACTGAATTATATCAATTTACAGCAAGACGTTTAATCTCATCCATCAATAGTCAGCTGAAGAACACCATTTCCTTTGTAATGAGCGTGTAATTGATCTTTGTTGATTAGCAATATGGGATAAATATCTCATGGTAGAGCATTCAAGTAATTTCATGCCATTACTCATAAAAAGAAAAATATAATAAACAATATTAATTATTATCATTACCATCATCACCATTATTATTATTATTATTATCATTATCATTATTATTATAATTTTCGACATTACTATCATTATTATTATTATTATTATTATTATTATTATTATTACCCAATACATTAATATTATTACTAATTTTATGACAATTATTTGATTATCATTACTACTATCACTATTATAGTTCAAAATGTACGAACATATATAAGGCCCAGGCAAAACGGTATCAACATAATGAAGTTACCCCATAACAGAATGCACAAAGAGCCGTAAAAAAAAGGAAAAAAAAAATAAAATTAATAAAAAATAAAATTAAGAAACAGATTTAAACAGACCAACAAACACGAACCTAGACACAGTAAAAAAAATAAAATTATCAAATTCTCTCTTCCAATCATGATGCATTCAAGATCTTAATTCTTGCGACGCCATTTATAGATGAAGTCGGTTAATATATTCTGCCGGATTAAAAGCAACTTTGTTAAGAAACTGTTACGCAAGAGAGACCTGTTTTTCCACTTCAGGAGAACCCAGAATTGCACACTAACCTATTTAAGGAGTACGTGTGTGTGTGTGTTGCCTATCTCGTCTTCTACTGCCCAAAAATAAGATTCAAAACCACTTCTTAAATTGTATGTCTTCAAACTAGTTTGTAAAGAATTGCATAAAGCTAATACCATTTTCATTATTACTCTGATGATGATGATGATGATGATGATGATGATGATAACAGGGATTACAATTACTATCACAATTTCTGTCTTGTTAAGATAAAAAATACAAACACACGCACGCATGCACAGACACACCACGCACAAATATATGCATATACATTTATGAAATATGCGTGTGAGAGAGAGAGAGAGAGAGAGAGAGAGAGGAGAGAGAGAGAGAGAAAGAGAGAGAGAGAGAGAGAGAGAGAGAGAGAGAGAGAGAGAGAGAGTCATGGAAGCAAACAAACGCAATCTTATGGTAAACAGGGTATGTCGACACAAGGACAGACTAAACAAAGCAAGGTTAGCCGCTTCATACCTGGACGTGTTTGCATGTGGCCTCGACCAGCACGTCATTATTATTATTATTATTATTATTATTATTAGTAGTAGTAGTAGTAGTAGTAGTAGTAGTAGTAGTAGTAGTAGTAGTAGTAGTAGTAGTAGTAGTAGTAGTAGCATCTTTTTATAGTATTGATATTACTATTGTTAAATACGTTACTGTTAAATACGTATACTCTTGTGGACTGATCCGAGCAACAATCAACTTGCCTTGCGTTGAAACAAAGAAAGAACACTTCGGGGAAGAGATGCAGAGTAGACCTGAATATATGCACTGACAAGCGGGAATTGAAAAATGAATCAATCGGTATGTAAACAAATCCATTAACCTTTGAAATGGAATAAAGAAAATAGGTTTGCTTAAACTCACTTCTCGGTTTTGTTTAACCAACGATAGATTTGAATGCTTTTACTAACATTTGATTTGACGGATTATCTGTGTGAAAATCTTCATTCTAATATTTTATCAAATTTCATATCACATTAAGATAACTTGAATGGTAATTACTTTGTTTTTATCCCGGCCTCACACTTTCTTGGTAGGCATACTGAAGCCTTTTACTTCTCTATCTTTATTTGAATCGAAATAAACACGGAGATATAGCTATCGAAATAGTTTTACTGTAGCATAAGCGGGAAATGGCACAGGTAGAGTCACTAGTACATAATTATGAGTAATTATACTAGCTTGAATATTTACATACATACAACGACAATAATGGCAGCCGTTTATAGTTCACTGCAGGACAAATGCAGGACGTATCTAGGGTTTAGCCTCTTTTTATCACAATACTGGCTATTGCGGATTGGTGATGGTAGGAGATTTTTGTCTGATCACCCACAGTAAACCAACCTAGTATGGGTGGACCTGACTAGAAAAGCTTTCCTGATCATGGCGATACGCAAACCCTTTCACCACGTTAGGGTATCCTCGTTATTATGTGAATTTTCAAAGTCCAACAAAGAGAGTAGAAAAAAAGTTACCGCAAACGTTTTGATCAAACTACCGTCAATATTCAAGTTTCTCCTTAAGATTCTTCATTTAATACAATGCTCCCAGAAAACAAAACAAAACTATTCATCTATACACATAAAGTTACATACACGTACATCAAAATTACTATTCACCTGAAAATAATGGCACTGATAATTTTAGTTTACATACGAAAATACGTTTTGACTAATGTAATAATGTAGTCTATGCAATGAAGAAAAAACATTTAATTCCATAGAGTTAGATAAAATATCTGACAAACAGGTTGTTTTAATTGCAAAAATCAATCCAACATTACAATTTTGATATAAAGAATTCCTACAAAAAATTCAATTTCTAAATACAAACCAATAAAAAGAACGAGAATTGCAATTACCTACTCCACGTAGATAGTGGTAGGGTATCTATGCTTATTTAGACCCGGAAAACAGAAATTAAAGTGGAAGGAAAGCGAGTGGGAGTTGACCCCTCAAGAAGAAGCGACAGATCGGCCTCTTGAAAAAGTGAGAGATAATGAGAGCCAGGAAAAATGAATGGAAGAGAGAAGGTAGTTGGTAATAAACAACGTTTCAGAGGATGTGAGCATCATTGCAGTCGTAATATTTCTCGAGGATGCTATAAATCAAAACCGGTGAACGCGGCTTCAAGTCGAGGTAAGGTTTAAATATGAACTGCGTTTTCAACAGGAAGTAATATGTTACCTGCATAGAGGAAACGAGAGTAATATGTTACCTGCACGGATAAACAAGAGCCAGCGATGATACAAGGAAAACGAAATCTATCAACAACAAAACAAGCTTTAGATATAGATAATATTAATCATAGAAAACATCCTCATAACGACGATGTCACTACCATGACAAACAAGTTGAGACATACTGGTCCTGATTAATGTTTTGATATTGTTACTGTTTTTAGAATAATTTATTGTTATTTTTATGTCATCGTTTATTTATTTTCTTATTTCCTTTCCTCACTGGGCTATTTTTCCCTGTTGGAGCCCTTGAGCTTATAGCATCTTGCTTTTCCAATTAGGGTTGTAGCTTGGCTAGTAATGATAATAATAAAAGTTTCGTGTACTAATAACAATTGAATACCTTCAAGTAGCGCATTTGACGTTTAATAAAACCATAGAACTAATTATTTTTTTACTGTAAACAGTTTACTTACATATATATGCTTATGATTGACTTATTATTCATTGGGTAATTTTCTGCAAAGGAAGTACGTCAATTCATTATGAAAATGGTAATTTATTGCTAATGTGTTTTCTGGCAGAAATGCATTGAAGAATATCAAGTGGTAGTATTTCCATGAAATCTTGATAATAATTCGAATTATTCTCACTAAATCAAATGGTAATATTTTCATGCAATCTTAATAACAATTCGAATTATTCTTACAATATCAAAAGGTAATATTTTCATGCAATCTTCATAATAATTCGAATTATTCTTACAGTATCAAATGGTAATATTTCCATAAAATCATAATAATTCTAATTATTCTTACAATATCAAATGATATTTCCATGTAATCTTTATAATAATTCGAATTATTCTTACACGATATTTCAGGATTAGAATGAAGTAAACAAAAAAGGGATACTTATCTATTTGGACTTTGAAATTCCTCAATATATCAAAATACAGGAATTTCAAGTAATTCTATGTAAGAATTAGACTAAAGTTGTCTTTTCACTCTAATACTTAACATTGAGTAAGAACTATATTCGAGTTTCCATTTCCAGTTTTCCAGAGTAAAATCTAAATCTGGGTCTTTTCCAGGACTTTTCAGCGCTAGAAAAGACTCAGATTTACAAAGCAGATGAAAATAATTTTCGTTCATTTAATACAAAAAGATTTCAAATTTATACACATAAAAAAGACACCAATCTGCTTGTTGGCATAACAAAACGGGGTTTAAAATTTCTTAAGCTAGAAACAAAGAAACGTTTGTCCTTCTCATATTCAAATAATCTAATAATCATTAGAAGAGCTATAGTATAAATCTCTTTATCAAACAGTGCATAACTATAAAACGTAAATAAATCACAAAAGCGCCG
>NC_090727.1:147110917-147123417 GCF_036898095.1 Palaemon carinicauda | reverse complement strand
TTTCCTCTTGTGCAACGCTGTGGAACATTCTTTCCTATCATTGTTATTGACGTTAATGCTCGTTACGTTTAAGAATGACTCTACCGCTAATCTCAAGTTCTCTACACCAATTTAAACTTTCTTTTTTATTAGTTTTAACTTTCTAAACAACAGTTTCCGCAAATATAATTTCAACTTTTGTTAACTTATGTTTTTATCTTTGGTACACATGAACACACTACTCTTTTGAAGAATGGTAAGTATGCTATTGACATTTTGGTTTCTTCGGTATGTATGTTCGCTCGTGCTGAATAATAATATTGAAGCAATACTTTATATTTTTTTTTTTCAGATAACCTTCATTGAATTGATAAGCTCAGCACCTTTCGTTGATGAAAGCTCATTTAAACTTGTCCTACCGAATATTTTATGATGCAACCAGCATATATACATCTATATCTATCTATCTATCTATCTATCTATATATATATTAATATATATTATATGTGTGTGTGTACAAATAAGCATATATACAATAAATAATACATACATACACGTACATAAATGTGTGTATCCGTATTTTATGAAATATAACTAATTCACCAGGAAACCTTAAGAATACTAATCTGCATGTCTAGACGTCATCTTGATTATATACATTTCTAATAAATCCACTCGATAATCTAACCGACTAAATCTACATAGTTCTATTCAATATAAAATTTGTCTCAAGATTGTGAAACTGCCTTGGATATATCAAAATATTTATTGGCCCCTACACCCCCCCCCCACCCTCACATAACTGCTAATTCGCAAATGAACGCTGTGGATAGTATAACGCTTCATACACCTATAAATACTTATTGTGTGGTGAGCGTCTATATGGGTGTGTGAAGTATAAATATCGGGATATGTGCAAGAAAAATCTGTGGTTTTTTTAAAGGTTTTTAAAGGTCGCTCATTAATGGCAGAGGCAAGGGGACAGTGACATTGCCTTATCAATCAGGACAATGCCCTAGAGGACTGACCATATATTATATGATCAGTGCCCAAGCCTCCTCTCCACCCAAGCTAGGGACCAGGGAGGGCCAGGCAGTGGCTGCTGATGACTCAGCAGATAGACCTATGAGCTCCCCAACCCCCCCCCCCCCCACCTTAGCTCACAAGGATGGTAAGGTTGCAGACACTAATGGCACTAACGAGTCTGAGCGGGACTCGAACCCCCGACTGGCAAAACACCAGGCAGAGGGCGGTTACCAATCAGGCCACAGCAAAATCGGTACTGATGGTCCCACAAAAATCTAAACTATTTTTCTCATTTGAAACATAAACATACTGTAAGTATGTAATTACAAGGCTTCACAGCATTGAGTTGATATTTACACTGCACAAGAAAATCGGATCAACAAAATTCTGAAAATGCTGCATAAAAAATAGAATCTGCTCTCTTGAAAACCTATAAAAACACTTCTCAGTAGTAGAAAGTTTTAGAAAATACATACATAATTTTCTACACTTGGCAGCGTTTAACCCAAAAACATACATCAAAGACGGTCTGATTTGTTTTATTGAGTAGTCAGAACATAAAGAATATACAACCTTTTATAACTTCCACTGCCCTATAATCATTCCACTTGGCAGAACACACAGTATGGCTATAGACTATTTGAAGATCATCGTCAGAGACAACAGACTTCTTTTAACGAGGTAATAAAAAAAAAAAATCCATTTTGATTAAAATAACGATAACATAAAATAGCCCTGGAAAAAAAGACTATCAAAGAAATACAGAAATATTGTACTTTTCTTCTAAAACAGTTAAAAATCTAATAAATTAATGAATTGATAGTTCTTGTAAAATGTAAAGATAAAAAACATAACCTGCAAGAGGTTATCGCAATTATACCGAAGAAAGGGCACTATATAAACTTTTTTAAAATTAGCAAAATAAAATCATACAGAACTCCAAAGGGAAATGTGTCAATAAAACTCCAAGACTCATGCAATCAACTTGCTCAAATTTTGTCTTAAAGGTTAAGGCAAGCGCGAAAGTGGAACAAAGAAAGTATAAAAGATTCATCGTCACAATACGGTCACTGCCTGAAGAGATCTTGGTCATGACTACCAAGCAGAGCGGAGAAAAGTCCTGAATACAATAAATGTATAAATTTACGTATGTTGGCGTTCGTGTTGGTTAAAATCCATCAGTATAAATCGGTCGTTGGAAAATTATAACTGGAAAGCCTCAACATATACGATATATATATATATATATATAATATATATATGTAAATATCACCCACGAATGGCATTTAATACCGAATTCTATCTTGGGAATATATATCCACTTGGAATTCATTTTATGGTAACAGCTTCTGGCCGGGTGGGGATTCGAACCACCACCTGTTCGGCTGGAAACTATGCCTGCAGTGACCATACCGACTCAGCTGAGTCGGTATGGTCACTGCAGGCATAGTTTCCAGCCGAACAGGTGGTGGTTCGAATCCCCACCCGGCCAGAAGCTGTTACCATAAAATGAATTCCAAGTGGATATATATTCCCAAGATAGAATTCGGTATTAAATGCCATTCGTGGGTGATATTTACATTAATTAAAATCACGTGTGCTTGTGATATATGTTCATATATATATATATATATATATATATACATATATATATATATATCATAACGTATATGTTTAGGATCTCCAGTTATAATTTCATATATAAATATATATATATATATATATATATATATACATATATATATACATATACATATACTGTACATATATATACATACATATATATGCATATATATACATACATATACATACACATATATACACATATTTACATACATATAAATTTATATGCATATATATATACACACATTATGTGTGTGTATATATATACATATATAATATTTATATATATATATATATATATATACGTATATATATACATATAAAGTTAATATTCTTTCCAAATAATACGGAATATACAAAGGAACACATCACCAAAATAATACATTCCTCAAGGACTCGTGAATACCGTATTTAACTTCCAACCCGTTAACATATTTATACAAATCATAAAATCAAATAGATTAATAAACCCCCAAGCAAAGAGACAACCCATTGTCTGAAAAATAATCTGTTTGCCAGAATAGAATTCAAGGTTTTACGAAAACAAACACCCAGTGTTTAACTTTCAAAAGGTGGACGGCAGCCATGCTGAACTGGACCCCCAAAGTATCCCAGCTGTTACTATTTTCCTGTTAAGTTGGTCTCACCTGGTTCTCTTAAGTCTTTATTTGCGCCAGAATCGACCTTGAAAGCTAAGGTTTGTGGACTAATTAAGTAATTGCATAACAATTTCTACTTAACTGGTCTTGAACGGTCTCGGATCAGGCCAGAAAGACAAAAGCAGAACAGTTTTGTTCTTCAGAGTAAACCTGCAGTTTCGCAGTAGATATAATTTTTACAATATGTTTGCTTTCTGTGTGCTGGATAATTACACTCTTCTATGTTGATTTTCTCATTCTTCATAATGCACCGTTTACTGTATAAACTAGGTAGCTAATGGACTTGCATGTTTCAGTATCCCTAATTTTTTCAAGGCAAGGGCGTTAACTGGACGACCCCACTCCTCTTTTATCCTGATTTGAGCAGAATTCCCAGGTGGGATGGGTTAAGTTTCCAGAATTTAGAGAGAAGTTGTTATCCCTATGCTTGTACAGTTGGCTTCATTAATTCAGGTACACTTTACGGGGGACCCAAGGGGACGTCGGTATACTGTACCGGAATTAACGAAACCAACTGCATCCTATATATAATTACAAGGTCATCAGGCAATAATGGTAAGATATATATCTATGACCTCCTATCGAAATACTTACCGGTCCAAATATCGGTTACTTAAACTGATTCCCTACCTTCCGGTTCGATACTATTGCAACCAGAAACTTCCACAAAACATTACAGGAAACAATGTCAACCATGTGGAAACACTCAAACAACAACGACAACAAAAACAACCACAATTGCTTGCTTTCCCGCAGACCAATCAAAGGCACTTCGGTCGACTTGTTCGCTGCGGTCACTAGCAGGAAGGAACGAAAAACATTCCTACAAAGAATCCCTGATATCCAGGTTATGATGACTAGCGTCGAGCAGAGAGAGAGAGAGAGAGAGAGAGAGAGAGAGAGAGAGAGAGGCGTCACTACACGACTCAAAGAATAAATTAAGATTTATGCATCAGTGACTTCTCTTGCCGTTGTCTGAGAGCACAGAATCAGGCACGGCTTGTCACTGGTCAACTGAATTTGATTTTTCTAGTCTTACCACATCAGCAATGGTTTCAGTAACCCTTTTCTGCTGTGACGTCATTATGATGAACTGCTTGTCACTGGTAATTGTAATTGATCTCCAAGAGAGATTCACCTGGTCAGTATACCAGTCATCTGTAAATCTATAAATTCACTGGTTTAAGAAGCACTTAAATTAAAAACCAACTCAGAAGCTCTTCATATAAAGACAATATAAATTCCAAAAAACAATAGAAGACTGGCCGTTCACTATTAGTGGAAGGAAAGATTATTAATAAAATAAAAAAGGATAATCTACGAAAATGAGTGAGAAAGGGAGAATGATTAACCTTGAATGCTGGATATTTAACAATAGTCTAACCAGCTAATACTAATCATTTTCCGTCTAGAATATTGAAGAAATAAGACTATCAGTGCATACATATATACATAAACATAGACAATATCTTGGTAAGGGAGATTTGACGACCAGCGCCAACACCTTTAGTAGAGATCTGTCTGAGAGAGAGAGAGAGAGAGAGAGAGAGAGAGAGAGAGAGAGAGCCACTAAGCATTACAACTTGCTAAATAATAAACCAAATAGTTCAAAACATTCCAACCACTCTAAACTTGTCAATCACTATTGAAAAGGCATAATGAGGATCCATTCTGTATATAGAACTTGGGAGATTGAGAGGGTAAGTCCCCACTTTTCAGATACCCTTTACGATGAAAGACGGCAAAGAACAAGGGGAATAGAGAGGGAGAGAGAGAGAGAGAGAGAGAGAGAGAGAGAGAGAGAGAATGAGGGGTGTAGAATGCAGAATATGATTAGCGAAATAATGCCCTTCCGGTATTCATATTCATTGGATGTTAGTTATCAACGAACGTGAATCAAATTAATGCCTCTCGTTTAAAATATCAAGAAAGAAATGACACATATCTATTGAATAAATTCTATACAGATTATTTGTGATCAATATGTCGGGTGCACTTATGTGATTTGTATATTCAAGGGAAATGTTCATCAATGGAAAGACAACAACAACAACAACAGCAACAACTTTTACTTGGAAACAATGCAGCCGTTTTAACTGCAACCATATGAATGCAATCTAAAATAATCCTAAAATTCAGCTTCAGACCGAAAAACGAATAGAAAAAAAGATGGTTTGAGCTTCAAGCACCTAAAAAAGGGGCATACTTTAGTGGAATTTGAGCTTTTAAATAATTACAAAGTAATTTGCTCTATGTGTTTCCATGATAATTCTTTGGCATCTAAGTGCTCTCTCTCTCTCTCTCTCTCTCTCTCTCTCTCTCTCTCTCTCTCTCTCGAGTTTCCATTACCAAAAAATTGTCTATTTATCCATACTATATATATACATACATATACATACATACATACATACATACATATACATACATTACACACATATATATATACATATATATATATATATATATATATGTAAAGTTTCTATTACCAAGAAATTGTCTACTTATACATACAATACACACACACACACACACACACACATATATATATATATATATATATAATATATATATATATATATACCCACACACACACAAACACACATACACACACGCACAAATACATTCATGCATGTGTGGCAACACTGAAGTCGCACGAATTCATCAGGATGGTGAAACATCAAGGTGCACTTTCATGATTAAACTTTATCCACTGATACCGGTTCCAATGCTTCGTTTTCCTGTTCTCTTATCAAGATGGAATACAAATTTTATGAAAAGAAAATATGCTAAATAAAAGATGAATGTATTAAAATTTCATATAAAATTAGACGATGCAAATACAAAAAAAAACACAGTAATATGTTACATGGATTCGCAATTAAGAAATCTTGCAATAATGTTATTCGAATCCAAAACTGTTCTTCAAATCCAAAACTGTTCTTCGAATCCAAAACTGTTCTTCGAATCCAAAACTGTTCTTCGAATCCAAAACTGTTCTTCGAATCCAAAACTGTTCTTCGAATCCAAAACTGTTCTTCAAATCCAAAACTGTTCTTCGAATCCAAAACTGTTCTTCGAATCCAAAACTGTTTTTCGAATCCAAAACTGTTCTTCAAATCAAAAACTGTTCTTTGAATCCAAAAATTTTCTTCGAATCCAAAACTGTTCTTCAAATCCAAAACTGTTCTTTGAATCCAAAACTGTTCTTCATCAACTAAAATTAAGAGCAGCAAAAAATCCATTAAACAGCGCGACCGCAGACAATGTCCCAATCTTTCCGGTGGAACGTGCTCTTAATGATTCGGAAATACACGAAACTGGGTGATTAAAACGGTGTCACTTCCTTCATCTTCTACATTTATTCATTCAAAATCTTGGATCTGTCCATTAAAGAAGCAGAATCCAATTTCAACCTCATCGACGATGTCTGTCTTAGAAGTTTACATTGAAGTACTGTAAATCCTTCAGTATAATAAATTCCTTGTTAGAAAACAGTGACTTAGTTTATTTTTTTTTTTTTTTTTTTTTTTTGCTATTCCGGTTGACGATTCTAGGCTTTGAAGTGAAATAGAATAGCAAAGTTATTAATTTTAGTACAAACTCTCATTCTAAGGACAAGGTGAGGAGGGAAGCAATTACAATTATGTTTGTTCAAATGATTGTAGTCACCTTTGCAAGAATTAATTTTCTTTTTTTTTATTTCCAAAGTAAAACCAACATTCAACATCATAGTGGAGTTTTTTGTTGCCACTGTTTGTAAACACTAATTTGTGAGTAACATTTACATAGGGTACATCTTATTTGTTTAACTTATACGTGTTTCAGAAGGTTCCCCTCATTTTACAAATTAGAAAGTCCTTTACTTTTAATACCAGTCACTTTACAATACTATGACCATAATCGTAAACGAAACGAATCGACTGTACCTTATATGGCGTGGACACAATACAACTACTTTAATTTGAAATCATTCTACATTAATAATAATAAGTCAAACTTCCCTTTCCGAGAACAGAACACCTTATAATTAATGAACATTGATGGAAACTATACCAAATTAGATATTATGAATTACATAGTGTGCTTTAAGTTGATCAACTTAAATATCACTAACGATTGATAAATTAGAAAGATAAAAGTGTGCAGGGAACCAAATTCTCATTATTCTTCGACAATCAAAAAAAAGAGAGAAAAAAAATATGGTCCCCTCCTAACTACTGTGACTATAAACTATAAAACTATTTCATAAAAACTAAATAAAAAAAAATTCTTCTTGAAACTTTAAAAATTATCAGCCTAATAATCAATACTGCTCAGTTAATCGTGATTCTTATTTAATTCATCAACATTACAAGTCAATAAACCAATATAATTGAAAACCAAATCGGTAAAAAAAATATATAACCAGTTAATTAGAACTCTGAGTGAGCGAACGCGAGAACCTTAACCTATTCACCTATCAAAGGCAATAAAATAAATCTAAACCAGCTATTACCTGAACTAGAATTATAAAAAAGAGAGGAGCTCTGAAAACAAATGAATGATTTAGAATCATCATTCATATCTTACATAGAAAGAACCATTTATAAGTATCAGTTAACAAGAAAGTGAAATAATGAGGAATGATATCGTTAAGAAAAAACTATTAGCTTCCTCTTAATTTAGAAATCAAACGAAAAAGAACGAGAAATTTGTTAGATAATTGAGATAATATAATAAATATTTATCTCTTACCTGAGAAAAACCAACTATAGTCCATTTCTTTTAGCGAGGCAGATTTGCACCGACTCGCAACGGTGCCCATCTAGCTCGGAAAATTTTCCTGATCGCTGATTGGTTAGAATTATCTTGTCCAACCAATCAGAGATCAGGAAACTTTTCCGAGCTAAATGGGCATCGCTGCGAGTCGGTGCAAATATGCTTCGCTAAAAGAAATGGACTATAACTATATTTCAAATAAGCAAAATACATGAATTATCCCTTAAATAACAAAATAAAAAAATAAAAAATTGAATGACAATGGAATAGTACGAAATAAACCAAGCAATAAACAATCTCTCCACGAAAGCAAAACGTAATAAAATCTCTTTTTAAAAAAAAATATCACTTCCTTAAAAAATGCACCAAACAATTTACACTCAAGAACTAATACAGCAATTCACATTTCGAGCTAAAGCATAGGAGCCATCTCCCTATCTCCCAAAAAATATAATCATCATTTCATTAACAGCTTTCTTGTCCACAGTGTCACTGTGTCGACGTTGGCCACATCATGGTAGAAAGTTCCCAGGCCAAACCACGGGATCCTGTCCACTGTTCCGTAAAAAGCTGAGGATGACCGACTCTCAAGACGGACACTGCATACCAGTAAACACGAAATATCGATAAATGAACCATGTAATCTCAGCCAAAAAAGTTTGCTATGTGTGTGTCTATATATATATATATATATATATATATATATATATATATATATATATATATATATTCATGCATACATATATATTACATATATATATATATATATATAAATATATATATATATATATATATATATATATATATATATATATATATATATATATATTATATATTCATACATACATATATATAAAGTATATATAGACATATGTGCATACAGCAAAAGCCAGTAAGAAATAACAAAATTGTGCTCTGAAAAAATATGTATTAAACTATACGAAAGCGCTAGCTACTAAAGTATTTTATTATTTCCTACTGGGTTTTGCTCTATATTGAGTAACGTGTTCCTTATGACAGTAAAGCAATATGTGCATATGTGTATGTGTTCTCACATTGTATTTATGTCATTAGATAAAGTAAACAGAGCGATAAATTTAAGTCATTATATAGTAATGAAAAGTCATGAATTTATTCATTAAAAGAGAGACACTTAATATCCCACTTCTTGAAACTACTAAACGTCATTAAGAGCGGAATATAATAATCATAGAGAGAGAGAGAGAGAGAGAGGAGAGAGAGAGGAGAGAGAGAGAGAGAGAGATTAGTGCCGGGTGACTAACAGAGCTGAGAAATGAATTCACTTCCAAGTCAGGAAGAATGGAATGGAATGCAGACTGTTGGACCCCAAAGTCATCTTGTGCTTTAAGGCAGAAACCACAAAAGGAAACTACGATCAGTAATTTAGGAACAAAATCACAATTAAACGGTGTTAAATGAATCGGAATGTAGATAAAACTTGAAAAAAAAAAACATTCTTAGAGAATATTCAACAAAATTTAAAACTATTACAAAAACCTCTTGTAAACATAAGATCAAAATTGGGCTAACACTGAATTTTCTTCTCTCCCCGATGTTTCATGAAATATGTAATAGCCGAGAAAAAATCATAAAAGAAAAAAAATCAATTGAAAAAAGTAAAAAGGAAATACAGAATTTAAAATGAATTCCACTATAGAAACAATATCACAGGAACAATAAAACAGAACAGGGAGGAGAAAAAAAATAAAACCATGCACAGGAACAAATTAATAGTTCACAATTGAGAAAATAGGAGTAAGATTCACTCTGACAAAGATCGTTAATGAAATCTAAATAAAATCATAACAGCATGGAAAAGATACCGAATAAATGGTAGGTTACAGCAAAACTATGGAACAGTAAAACAGAATGCGTGTAACTAAACTCCGAGTAACATAATTATCCCTCTTAACCTAGACACTGGAACACTGAAGGGTAGTGCATTTACCAAATGCAAGAATTAATGCTCCGTTAAATGAAGGAACCGTGGAACGGAACATCCTGCAAAACATAGATTAATTCTACGCTAGATTAAAGGACCATGGAACGGAATGTCTCTTGCGAAACTTAGATAAATAAATACATTAAATGAAGGAACAATGTAAGTGAATCCACCCTGCAAAACTTAGATTAAATCTACACTAAATTAAAGAACCATGGAACGGAGTGCATCCTAAAAATTTTTTAGATTAATACAGTAATACACTATACGAAGGAACAATGAAACGAAATATAGTGGACTCCAAACACCCGAACAATGAAACGGAGAGGCAGGAGATGTCTTTTCAAAGAACTTGCTTTTCACCCCAGTGAGTAATGAGAGTCGCAAAAGATAGTCAGATCAAAACCGTGTCAACCAGCTCAATTTTGATATAATTACAGATAATTATTGTCAATTCAAGCAATAATTTAGGTGCAACGACTCGTTAAATAAGTGAAAATCTCTAAAAATATATTTACTGATAGGAAATTGTTTTGATGGTGTATTAGCTAATGTAATCCTGATAAGTTAACTGATAATAATAAAAGTATATAAAATTACAGATAGTATTCTGAGAGAGAGAGAGAGAGAGAGAGAGAGAGAGAGAGAGAGAGAGAGAGAGAGAGAGAGAGAGAGAGAGAGAGAGAGAGAGAGAGAGAGAGAAAGTCAGCACTAACAACCAGAAAATATCTAAAAATATATTTACTGATAGGATATTGTTTTAATGGTGTATTAGCTAATTTAATCCTGATAAGTTAACTGATAATAATAAAAGTATATAAAATTACAGATAGTATTCCTTGAGAGAGAGAGAGAGAGAGAGAGAGAGAGAGAGAGAGAGAGTCAGCACTAACAAACAGCAACGTTTTGTTAGCAAAGAAAAAGAGTACATAAACACCTGTTTCACAAATACAAATAAAAAAACAGAAATGCAAAAATGAAGACGAGATGAGCAATAAATTTCAGAAAAAAACAATCATCGCAACTTACCTTTTTGTCCTGGAGAAGACAGACTCCTCTGGCGAGGCGGTGCTGGTTTCAGCATGATGGTACACACTGTCCTATAGGACATCATCATTGTTCTATACGTTTCTTTTTTTCTTTTCTTAGAATGAAATTAAGTCACCAAATGTTATTCCTTACTATCGCAGACTTGCCTTCGTACGAGGCTTCTCAAATTCTTTATTGTCTATCACTCATATCCAGTTGTTTCCAAATATTCCTCGAATTTGTGCGATACCTAATAATAAATGAGGTAAATATTCAACTCAGAAGTAAATATATATATATATATATATATATATATATATATAAATATATATATATATATAATATATATATATATATATATATATATATATATATATATATATATACATATATATATATATACATATATATGTATATATGTATATATATAAATATATACATATATATATATATATATGTATATATATATATATATATGGTAAAAATATAGTACGATATTCACCGAGAATATATATATATATATATATATATATATATATATATATATATACATATATATATATGTATGTATATATATATACATATATATATATATATGTATGTATATATATATATATATATATATATATATATATATATATATATATAGCGCAAAACAATACAGCACGATATTCACCAAGAAAAACTGGCCCATGTAAGTATTGGGATAACTGCCGACCTAATTTGGCCAATGCAAGAGGTCAATAGGTGGTGCATGACAAGTTGGGCCTTGGCTAAACCAGATATTCACATATTTGGTCCTTTTATCAGTTTGACTCATTTTACGTTCTAATAAAGTAGATAATGTCTCTAATATACAGTGGTAAATGAAAAGTCCTTTAGAGTAATAAGACATAGAAACGACCCGACAGACAATACAATATTTATCTTTAAACAGTGGAGTTGACGTTTCATCTCTTGAGAACAACCCTAACGTGAAATTAACCAGGAGATATTCCTACAAGTAATTTTCATATTATCATTGTTATAAGTATTCAAAACAATTCCTTTGAAATGGATCTAAAAGAACATTGCCAAAAAAAAATCCAGAATATAGATTAGAACCCTTTTGTGTAAGAAGATAAAATGATAAAAAAAAATAACATAATTAATAGCTTATCAAAAACACGGAAAGATTAGCACCATAAGCTATAAAAAATTAGGTAATTATTCAATTATCAAGTTCCTAATTTTGATCTCAGAACCCTCTATCTTTTAGAAAGTCAATATATCAATCATGAATTTTGTTTAAGTATTTAAATTTCGAATACAAGTTTTGAGCATCTGCCTCTGAACTTTTGATTCTATGTTCGCAAGTCTCTCTCTCTCTCTCTCTCTCTCTCTCTCTCTCTCTCTCTCTCTCTCTATTTAGCATTTGTTTCTTTCTGAAATTTATATATGTTTAGAAAGTTCCTCCCTCGTTT
>NC_090727.1:147090917-147105917 GCF_036898095.1 Palaemon carinicauda | reverse complement strand
GGTGTCAGTTTTCTAAACGGTAGATTGGCATTCACGATAATCGATTGATTTTTTTTTCCCATCCTGACATCTAAGGTCATTGACGCCGAACATGAAGAAACCTACAGATTGCTTGGCTGGGGCTATAATACTAAGAGCACCAACATAAGTATCCCTTCTAGGAAAAATAAAGTTAACAGCAAAATCAAAAGAAAATGACCAAATTCAAACAAGAAAATGGAATGAAAATAATAATTAGTAAGTTTAGTAAAAAGTAAAAAGTGACGCATTTTTTAACAAGACACTTTAAAAAAGAAAAAAAAAATTGGAAGAATCAAGGAAATAGAAGATAATAATAATGACAAATCTTACTGAAAAAGAGCTTCAGGGAATAACCCACCTATCCCCCATTTTATTATTATTATTATGATTATGATTATTATTACTATTATTATTATTATTATTATTATTAAAATGAGGAGATTAACCAGCCAAATTATGAGTCAAACTTGACTCTTAAAGAGCAGGCCTCCCCCCGCCCACCACTTTAACACCTCCCAAAAAATCCAAACCGGGTTTTCTAGCCACAACACACAAGCAGGTCTTTCGTGTTATGAACTATAGAAGCTGACTTCCTCCAAAGAAAACAAGCAGGTTTATCGGGCTATTATCATATACATATATAACCATTTCTTTATATGTAGGAACCACTGGGCGAACGAGTTGATGCCAGGGTTAACTGGTAAAGGAGATACATTAATCTAATGGGGTGGAAGTTTAGTGTTTCTTATCTTTCAATACAGAATTTCCAGATGGAAAACAAAGATGTTAATATTACCAGTAACATCAACATCATCATTAATATTCAATGTAACAATATATAAAAACTGTTACATTGATCAGCATACTTCGAAGAAAATAAAACAAGAGTACATATGATGACAAATAAAACAACTAACAAACGGAGAAAAACATTAATATGTGATAGTGATGAGGAAACAGTAAAAGGAAGTGAACAGAAACTAGTCCATGAATCTGATGACGGTCATATAATATGACCAAAAGAATGAAACTACTGAACATACAACTTTTATGGGAGGGTATGTTGAAGCAATAACATGAATCCGTGTTGACAGATATCCATAAAGAATGTTAAGCACATTTCACATAGACGTGAGGAAACTAGTATCTGATTTTTCTCTGCATTCAACCCTTAACGTGGTGAAAAGGTTAGCGTATCGCCATGTTCAGAAAAACTGTGCCACTCAAAGGAATTCATACTAGGTTAGTTTACTGTGAGCGACGAGAAAAAATCTCCCATCATCACCAATCCGCAATTGGACAGCGGGACGGAGAAAATGAATGGCCAAACTCCCGACATGAATAAGGACATACTGGTGCCTCTGCCCTGCAGTGGTCTAGAAACGGCTGCACTTGTTTTTGTGTTATACATACTATATATATATATATATATATATATATATATATTATATATATACTGTGTATGTGTATATATATGTGTATATATATACATACAGTGTGTATATATATGTATATATATACTGTATGTATATATATATATATATATATATATATATATATATATATATATATATATATATATATATATATATATATATACATAAATATATATATGTGTGTGTATGAGTATATACATATGAACTTACACAAGTAGAGATCTATCAACAGGAACAATCAGTAATGGCAACATTCCACAAAACAATAGCACCCAACTTTCTCCAATCGCCATTTTTACTCTGGCATGGGGAATGCATGATAAAAGCAATAGGAAATCACATGAATAATCACGCAAAGCTGCTGTAAGGCATTTACCGAAGCATATAACAGGAAACATGCGTATAAAAATCAAAAGAAAGTTGCCGGCATGAAAAATACTTTGTTTATATTGGTCACAGAACACGGGATTCCATCATATTCTTCTGTTTACCTCCTAAAGTATCATAATCAGATATAACAGTGTTGAATTAATCGTAGTTCATATATATATATATATATATATACACATATACACACACACACATATATATATATATATATATATATATATATATGTATATATATATATATATACTATTGTACGTGACCAGTAAACAATTACGGCTAAATATTTAGATAGATACACACGTACAAGCATAACCTGAAAGGCATATATATACAGTATACACACACACACAAACACGCACACTATATGTGTATATCTATATATATATATATATATATATATAAACAAGAGTGTCTGTTGTAAATTTCTATTCCTTGAAGGTGTTGACTCTACAAGAAAATACCCTTCAAGTTTTCCTCATATGTTTTTAGAAAGACATTTCTAGATCCTTGCCAACTTTTCATTGACTGCGACCCACGAAAGTTAATTATCTACCAGATTTTAATTCACTACCTTGATAAAAATGCTTAATGAGATTTAACAGAGCCTAAATACCCTTGCCTCTTACAATAATCAAACCCTGGTTGTAAAACTGGTGAGTCAAATTACATGACCACTAGATCATTCATTATGTGCAAATTATGCGTTTCAGGGATTAAGACTAAACACGGTAGTAATTATACGTTGCTTTTAGAAGAATCCCGTTCCTGTTGGGGAAACCAGATTTTATTATGAATGCAAAAGCAAGAAAGTAACTTAAATTTGAATAATAAACCACTAAACACTATATGTAAAACAAGTCCAATTGAGCAAATGTCACTTGAACAAAACAGGAATCCAAAGTCATAAGGAAAAAAAGCCAAAGAAGAAAAAGAAAAACAACAATAACGATATTATTCATGGCATAGTAACAAAAGCTTCATTTATATGTGAAGGCCGTCCATTATTATTCTCTGCATGTAAGCCACGTGCAAGCAACGGGGACTAGTTACTTAAAAAGCAAAATTCACATGCTCAAATGTCGTTAGGTAAGTCGATATGTTGTAACTATAGAAAACATAGAAAAGATAATTAGTCAATTATTTCTGTGTTTCTACTGTATTAAGCCAATGTAATATATGAAACAATCAAATATAAAGATACAAACACAAAAATATTCTCACACACTGTATCACACATAATTGGTTAAATGAAAATAATAATGAACACACAAATGCTAATTTCTTTAACTATTATTTTTATAAACAAGATTCTAAAACATATCGGGTCTAGTCACATCATATTGCTTAAGTATATAAGTATGTATGAGCATTTGCGCTAATATAAAATCCTGCGTCCACACCACTTTATACAAATATAACTTACAGTGTGTGCCATTTTTAGAAAAGAATAAGAGGTACTTCTAAGATTTACACCCTGATCGTGGAACCATCACACTAGAATTTCGATTCCAAATCTGAGAGCAAAGTGGATTGGCAAAGGCAAGAAGAGAGAGAGAGAGAGAGAGAGAGAGAGAGAGAGAGAGAGAGATGTATGGTACTGGCTGGCAAGCAAGTTAATGTATAAGGTGGCAAGTATATAGAAACAAGTCTCCGAACCAGTCTAATGACCAAGAAATTACTATAAAATTGCTTTACAGGCTGAAAAGAACCTAAAATTACAAAATGGAGGCCTTTCACAAGCTTAGACCTAAAGACATTGACCGGAATTTGGTGGAGAGAAAGTAAACAATCCTAAGATGTATTATATAGGAATGGAAAAAAAAACCTCCCTAATAAAACTTAAAAGTATGTGAAAGTAAAAAATAAATAGTGGTAATAAAATGAGATTCATAACACCAAAATACAACGCAAGAAATCAGACTCAGGTTTGAAAACCTATATATTCTATACACTTTAGACTGATATTTATTATCCTTAGAATTTATTTTTTTCTTTTTTACTTCAACGAGACTACATTATTTATTCTAATATCAAATAGTCGCTTAACTGCTTCTCTAGCATAAGTTTCTCTTTACTGAACCATTAAGAACCTAAATAATTTCAAACATTATATAACATGACAGTTTTATCATTCTTCGATCTATCAGCTTGCATTGCCCTGTCATTACTGTCACTGGCTTAAGGAGACATATATATATATATATATATACACGTATATATATATATATATATATACGTATATATATATATATATATATCTAATTATTTATCCATTTGTAATTGGAAACAATTCCGAGTTAATGTCATTTACTTTTACTTACAAATATATATAGTAGAATCAGGATGAAACACTGCAAACGTACCAAAATGATATTTTAACTCAATACATTATTCTAGTGCAAAATACTCTCTCTTTTTTTTTAACGGAAGGTTTTCATTTAACTTTTCCAAATGACAAAGGAGGAGGGTGTGGAACGACAAGTCAGCGCCTCTGAAGTATCTCAAAAGATGTGGTGAACAGAAAGGCCACTCAAAACGAAAGGAAAACTTACGGAGACGTGACGTCACATTCACTAACATATATTATACTAAACCACTTTATACGACATTGTTCTTAACAAGCTTCGTAATTACAACGTTATGATCATTAATTATGCCAAGCAAATCTAGTGACATCTGTCAATCAAGAATCAATGCAAGATGATTACAAAAATGCAAAGATGAAATCTTTAAAGAAAAAAAATGGAAAGCAGTTATTTCCCGGATGACTCCGGAGGAAAGGAAAGTAAATTATCTTAACATATTAATTACTTTGCTACCTCATTGAATCCAGTCACTGCAGATAATACCCACAGCATCAGCCCCTTAAAAGCAACCCCCTAACCTTAAGCAAAATATACGCCATCCACAGATAGCGGACGCTAAGAATTAAAAAAATCCAATAGTACAATTCTTCTTCCATTTTAAGATTCAAGCCTGGATAAGGTGAAACAACATTGCAAATTAAATCACCTATATTACTAAGTATTCGAGAGGTTGTGAGATATTTTTGTTTGCTTGCTCTGGTAAAATCATTTGTAAAATAAAAACTATTATTCTTTTTTATTTTAGAAAGGGGGGCTTTAAAGAATGTTGACCCTGCGGTTTAAACATCACAGCTGACTAAATATAAGGTAGATAACCTAAGTTAGGTCAAGAAGCAATACATAAAAAAACAAGAAAAAACAAATATCTGGCCCAAATCGGCGTCCTCCTAATGCTAAATCTGAGGTGTCTCTCTGAGCGAGAAATCTGTAAACATGTCATAAACATCACGAATAGAAATCTTCAAGTAAAGAAATGCTAGCTGAAAATGAGATCGTAAATTCATTCAATAACCCATTTTCCCTTTCTTTCTCTTGTAACAGCTTAAAAAGACAGGAAAAGCCCGCTAAACAATAACAAATAGATAAGAGGTTCCATTGTTTCAGGAAAATACAAGAAAGTTTCATGCTGTACAATGTCGCTATTTGAGAGACGTCCAACACACTCTGTGAACTGTTGAAATGTGCAACTTTTTATTTGTTTTTTTATCGCATCGTCGTTTTTTCCTACTTCGTACCTTTTCTTCTTCTGCGTTCTATTCTATTCGGATCATTACTAAGATCGACACTTTTAGACAAAGGCTCTCACACAAACTTTCGAACCGTTTTTCCATAAGGGACTTCAATTTAACTGACGTTATTTATATCATAATTACAGAATACTCTGATATATGAAATCTTAAGAAGGATCTACTTAAAAAGCAAGCTTCCCAAAAATAATATTATTTTATCAAAGTAAACAAAATGAAGTACTAAGCAAAAATTGAATAACTAAAAGCAAACCAAAACAAAATACAGGGGTACAAAAAAAATAAAAAAAAATGTAATGGTGCTTTCTTCAAATGATTGCCACTATTGTTAATAAAGTTTTGATCACTTTTCAAACATTAAGGTACCATTTTGTAATGCATTCATCATCATCATCTCCTCATATACCTATTGACGCAAAGGGCCTCGATTAGATTTCGCCAGTCGTCTCTATCTTGAGCTTATGAATGTTAGAACCATAAATAAGATTTTAATGTATTGGCCTTAAATAATAATTATTCAGTATTCAGTGACCTGCAATTGAGAACTGACAGGGGTCGATGATTTAACTGCCAATGGCTACTCGCTGGAAAAAGGTCGAGAAACCCTGGACCCAACAGTACCTACTTTATAATAAGTCATGAATCTCTTTATGATTAATCACTTTACATAAAAATATCTGCGCGATTCATGACTTAACTGAGAAATGTCATTGAAATTAATCATCTAGGAAATATCCATGTTAATAATCACCTAACTTTAAAATATCCTTGTGATCACTATCTAACTACAAGAAATCTCTCTCGAATTATCAATTTTCACTGTGAAGGAAATTTCATTGTATCTAATCTCTTAACTGAAAAATCTCGTTATGATTAATCACTTAAATGAGAAATCTCCTTGAGATTAACGAATTAACTGAGAAATCCTATCACAAATAATCACTTAACTGAGGAATTTTATTGCGATTAATCACTTTTATGAGAAATCTTCAGGTTTTTAATCTCTTAACTGATATATTTCCTTGTGATTAACTGAGAAAACTTCTTGTGATTAATCACTTAACTGAGAAGTCTCATTTTGAGTAATTACTTGACTAAGAAATCTTATGAACAATCACTTAACTGAGAAATTTTCTTGTGATCAATCGCTTGACTGATATCTGGTGATTAATAGCTTAACTGAGACATCTTGCTGGGATTTATAATTCTTACTGAGATAGAAATCTTCTTGTGATTAATCACTTAACTGAAAATTCTCCTTGTAATTAATTACTAGACAGATTAACTCCTTGTGATTAATCAGTTAAATGAAAATTCTCCTTGTAATTAATCACTCAACTGAAAATTCTCCTTATAATTAATCACTTGACTGAAAATTCTCCTTGTAATTAATCACTTGACTGAGTAATCTCCTTGTGATTAATCACAACACAGATATTTCTATTTAATTAATTACAACAAAGAAATCGCCTTGTGATTAAACACTTGACATAGATATTTCCTTGTAATGGCATCACCCATTTCTCTACTGTGACTCTATAGCGCTGGTTTGAGCAGTTTTCATTGTGATGAATCATTTAAATGAAAATGCTAGATAAAAGGGCACTACTGTTCTCAAGTACCAGGTTTGGTCTTGGCTATTTTTCTAAAGAAATCTAGATATTATTATTATTACTATTATTATCATTATTATTACTACTACTATTATTATTATTACTTGCTAAGCTACAACCATAGTTGGAAAAGCAGGATGCTATAAGCCCAGGGGCTCCAACGGGGAAAATAGCCCAGTGAAGAAAGGAAACAAGGGAAAATAATATTTTTAAGAAGAGTAACATTAAAATAAATATTACCCTCAATAAATTTATTTGCAATCAATCACGTAATTGAGAAATGTAAATTACATGGTACTTATTCCTTGTACCAGAAAACTGATTGAAAGAGCAAGTCATTCGAGCCGTTGTCAGACTTCGAGCGTGGTAGGATTTTTGTTCGATACAAATTGAATTGCATTTACCACAGAACTTTCAATGCGGATGTAATTGTTCACTGTTAGATCAACCTCTCAGGTTGCTGTGCTTTTAAAAGCATTAACTTTCATATATACAGTTGTTACACTTATGTCATGCCCACAAATTAGTCATGTGTTGGACATTTATATGTGGTCAACCAACCAGATATTAAGTAATACGGATGAATGAAAATTTGCGAGTGTTATTACGCAAGTTATTTGCCATTAAGATTCTTGTATGAATTTGTTCGAATGTAATTATATTTACATCTAGCCAAATACTTTTTAAAGTAATGAAAGTAAAATAATAAGAACGGTAGCTTCTATTCGCTGTATTGTAGGTTTTTAAAGTCACGAAAAACGTGAAAACAAACAATGTACAGCTAAGAAACAATAAATAGTATATTTCATGATGAGCCATGTCCCAATGGCTGACTTATGATAAATAATGATAATTATCATTGTTATATCCTTTATTATCATATCCCAACATCTTGTAATAATATCAATATCAGTAATTACATCACCTATTGCCTAATGTACAGATTCTGTATAAGCGATCCTGCACGACAACCATGACAATAATAATAACAGCAGACGGAAACATGAACTCATTGCAACATTCAAAAGTCAGAGCAAACCTTTAAATCTATAGTCCATTTCTTTTAGCGATGCATATTTGCACCGACTCGCGGCGGTGCCCTTTTAGCTCGGAAAAGTTTCCTGATCGCTGATTGGTTAGAATTATCTTGTCCAACCAATCAGCGACCCGGAAACTTTTCCGAGCTAAAAGGGCACCGCTGCGAGTCGGTGCAAATATGCATCGCTATAAGAAATGGACTAAAGTATAGACCATCAAACCCCACAACGGACAGTCATTTTCCTAGGTGCCCAATGATAATTCTAGTTTAAATGGGACAACATTAATTAGCATTCATTCTATAAAAAGAGGCCATAGCTTCTGCATCATATAGAAGAGCTATATTAAATTCCTTTCATAAAAATATATTTTTTCCGATGAAGACGATTACAGCTACTTGATGCTAACACATATGTCTCTCTTTAAAACCTAGTGTACGCGACCCATCAAAAATGACAGCTACATACTTACATACGTACATATATTATATATATATATATATATATATATATATATATATATATATATATATATATATATATATATAATATATATATATATATATATATATATATATATATATATATATATATATATATATATATATATATATATATATACACAGTATATATATATATATATATATATATATATATATATATATATATATATATATAATATATATCATACAGATTAACATATATATAGCTATTAAAATCCTCAATCATAGTCCTTGCTCTTCAATTTCATCTCCAATCTTCTTCTTGTCAATTTCATCTCCATTTACTTGAATCTACTCTCCTTCTTTCACATGGATACAGAAAGACTGGATGACATCTAACACAGAGATGTCCTCTCTCTCTCTCTCTCTCTCTCTCTCTCTCTCTCTCTCTCTCTCCAACCAGGTAGACGAGTGTCGACCTTCCATCTTCATCAAAATACAGAAGAAGCTGTTTACCAAATACTCCTCTGTGCATATGAAAGACCACGTGCCTTGGAAGCTAACCTAAAAAGGGCAATTGAGCAATAAACATCGTACCGTACTTCCTAAGGCGATGATAGTCATGTGTTATAAGTAATACAAAATCAGACTTGTTGAGTTTATTTCTCTTATTCTTTTCAAAAAAAAAATATATATAAAATCTTTAATCTTCACAAAAACTATATATAAAAAAAAATCCAATTTAAATGTTTGCCGTTTAAATTTACCATTTAACCACAGTCAATATATTTTTTTCCACACAGATATGGTGTCAAAACATATATATATATATATATATATATATATATACTGAACATACAAATACACTCATATATAATATATATACATATGAAAATACATACAGTACATATATATAAATCTATATACATGGAAATATATATATATATAAATCTATATACATGGAAATATATATATATATATATATATATATATGTGTGTGTGTGTGTGTGTACACATACAAGAGTTAGTAACAGAGTACCAATAACAACGTATTTCCATAAAAAAAAAAAATCGACACATGAAACACTGTCCACTGTTTACCACTAGTCACCTTCTGCTTTCAAATCACGATTATGAAAAACCCGGCCACAGTTTCAAAGGCAAAAGCAAAAATAAAAAGAGTAAAGCAGAGCGAGATCAAGAGCCATACGCAGCCACACCTTCCGAGCTCTGGGGCCAAACTAAAGCAAGAGTTTGACTTGACTCCACGAGCGGGAGACCCGACTTCATTCTCTAAGAAGAAAACCTCTTTCTTCTTCTTCGCTCTCTCTTTCTCTCTCTCTCTCGGGCGATCTTGACAACGGAGTGGTTTGGGTCTAGTCGTTTTGATGCCAGTGTCGATGTTCGTTATTTTTCTTTACATTTTAATTCTTACCAGTTCAATCTTCTTTTCGATTTCGTTAAGGGGATGAGATTTTGGGGATGAGATTGTGGGGATGAGATTTTGGGGATGAGATTTTGGGGATGAGATTGTGGGGATGAGATTGTGGGGATGAGAGTTTGGGGATGAGTTTGTGGGGATGAGATTGTGGGGATGAGTTTGTGGGGATGAGATTGTGGGGATGAGTTTGTGGGGATGAGATTTAATGTTATCATTTCGGCATTTTCTTAATCTTTATTTCATCACGTATTTATTTTGATGTTTCATAAATACATTCAAATTTCACGTATCTCTAATGTTTCGATTTTATTATACTGAGAGTCTGTTACGTAGAAGACATGCGGTTAAGCTAATGCCTTACAGTTTTGATAAAAGAATACTCTATAGGAATAATAATGAAATTAGTAAACCAGTATAACCATTATGTATATCTCTGTTACAGAATTAATGAAAATTCTATTGTATCTTTACCTTAAAATGATTTCTAATTCAAAACAGACCTCACATATAAAAGACATTCAGATATACACTATGTTTTATTCTATAATGAAATTACAACAAAATAATTAAAGCATCTCAGACCATTATAAGATGAGCCAAAGGAATATTTCTGTTGCAACGTACCTGCATGTGCATTCATTTTTTTTATTTACATCAGCCTGCAATACGCAGTAGTGTTCTCTCTCTCTCTCTCTCTCTCTCTCTCTCTCTCTCTCTCTCTCTCTCTCGTTAGTAAGCACGCATGCTACACCACGCATCTTTCTGTTTCAATAATTATTAAAAGACATTTTCTTACGTTGGCCGCTAGCACAAAACGCCAACGTAGCTGAGACACCAGGAGGAAAACAAGACGTCAAACATATACATAGCTCGAAAAAATAAAATCTTTCCTACTCTTGTGACTGGATCCTGGTTTTACAAAAAAAAAAAAAAAAAAAAAAAAAATAAATAAACAAATAAATAAAAAAGAACGAATAAATAAACGCAATGGCCACTTCATAATTATAAAGAGATTTACAAACCCATTATTATTATTATTATTATTATTATTATTATTATTATTATTATTATTATTATTATTATTATTATTATTATTATTATTAGCTAAGCTACAACCCTAGTTGGAAAAGCAAGATGCTATAAGCCTAAGGGCTCCAACAGGACAAAATAGCCCAGTGACGAAAGGAAATAAGGAAATAAATAAACGATATAAGAAGTAATGACAATTAAAATAAAATACTTTAAAAACATTAACAACATTAAAACATATTTAATTCATAAACTATAAAAGGAATTATGCAAGCCTGTTCAACATGAAAACATTTGCTGCGAGTTTGAACTTTTGAAGTTCTACTGATTCAACTACCCGACTAGGAAGATCATTCCGCAACTTGGTCACAGATGGAATAAAACATTCGTGTATTTCTGTTTTAACACTATGCATGAAAAATATAAAAAAAATTTCATAAATAGATTGATTTCTTAATATACACTTCAGCCAATTTAACCTTGATAACAACCAAGTTATGTTAAATCTTGGTTGAATTAACACCCCGATGTGTTTACAATTTAGGAAAAAGAAAGACTACCTTTCCAGGATGTCAGAAATTCGAAAATAGTTGTGAGAAGTTTAAAGACAATTAAAAATCTTCTTACGAAAATATCAAAGAAGCCTGGGCTCAGGTAAGATAGAATAGTCAGTCATCCATCCGAGTTAGGTGTGCAAAGAGAAAGCTATGAACGATGAATTATTCAAAGTTAGAAACCCTCTACCACGAACACTAACTCCCCCCCCCCCCCAAAAGAGAAAATTTTTCATTTTATAATTATTATTATTATTATTATTATTATTATTATTATTATTATTATTATTATTATTAGTATTGTTGTTGTTGTTGTTGTTGTTGATGTTGTTGTTGTTTTAGCAAAGTTACAACACTAGTTGGAAAAAGCAGGATGCTATAAGACCAAGGGCTCCAACAGGGAAAAATAGACCACTTGGGTTGCAACGAGGGAAATTAGCCCAGTAAGGAAAGGAAACAAGGAAATAAATAAACTACAAGAGAAGTAACTATTAAAATAATATATTTTAAGATCAGTAACAACATTAAAATATACATTCCATATATAAACTATAAGAACTCTAAAAAAATCAAGAGGAAGAGAAAATAAGATAAAACAGCGAGTCTAAGTGTATCCCCAAGCAAGAGAAACATAATTGTGAACAAAGTAAATATATGATTGTAAGATTAAAAGGTCAGTTGGTTAAGTAAGCAGAAGAAGAGACAAGTTAAGTGAATCCACGGCCAAATTTTTTTTTTTACAGGAATAGGCAAAGGATACAAAAAATGTGTAGTTAAAACAGAAGGCAGCGGCGAATACCCACCTGTTATTCTAACGACAATTCAAGGTCTCTTAATTACAGGACAGTTTTTGCGCCGTGCCCTTGAAAATGCTAAACTGCTTTCCACGAATGAGGAATCTCCAGAAAATATAGCACCACATTTAAGAAGATTCCAAGGTTAATTACAGGTACAATTAAAACTAATAACGCAAATTAATGTAATTCAATAATATAGTTGAAATTTAGTATAAGTACTATAAACACAATATTCTTTTGTGATAAAGGGTCTGTATACGACAATGATCTAATTACAAAACAAAGGGGACAAAAATTTCAACGTATTTCCGCAACTTAGAAAGTGAGGTTCTTAGAATGGCTCTTCCCCAAATAATTGAATTTTTGGGAATGATTCTCAAAACAATAGATTATTATACTTTTGCTAAGAATGATTCTCCCAAGAAAGGGAAGGTCTGGGAAATATACTCCCCCCCCCAAAAAAAAAAAAAAAACACACACACCTTCCTCTCATCTTACCCGAGGGGCGGGGAGAAGCCAATAGTTATACGTCTTATCACTGATTGATTGATTGATTTGGAGTTTTCTGGCATCTTGACATCGAAGGTTATTGACGCTTTCTTATAGCCGAGTGTGACCGAAATATATATATATATATATATATATATATATAAGCAACAAAACTCACAAATACCAAAAGGAAACTTATATCTCATTTCAGAAATATTTTGCGTTACTGGCTTGCGCAGCTAACGTACGGGTTATTTCAAACAAGTACTTTAGTCACAGTGCATGTATGTGTGTAATAGTAGCAAACATTGTATAAATTACCATGATAATGAAGTAAGACAAGATTGCACGGCTCGAATTACTGAACGACTATGCATCGGCATTACATGGACAGAATAATCAAGGATGCTGGATTACGTGTCGCCACAGACGTGTGGAGGACTGTGGAACTCGACGGGTGGGGCAAGAGAGCTGAGAATTTCATAGGGTGGAAATTATGCAAGCTAAGTTAGCCAGATGCAAGATGTCATATTTACTGAGGATAAAAATAATGTAAAAGTTTCAAGCATGCAGTAATAAAATTATGTACAAATAAACAAACAAAGTAACACACACACACACATATATATGTATATATATATATATATATATATATATATAGTGTACGTGACCCGTCAAAAAGGAGAGCAAAATATTTAGATATTCACACACAAGGACGCACATACTTAATTTTTCCCACACCCTCCCCCCTTACCTAGCTACAACCCCTCTCACTCGCATTTATACGTTTAGCCATACCACTGAGCATGACCAAATATATATATATATATATATATATATATATATATATATATAATATATAATATTGGCCCTTCTTCGCTTCCTCAAAATTCTGAAGTTGTGATCACATGCATGATAAATCATAACAAAACTTTCCATTCGCTTTCTTGACATAGTGAAACTTTCAAAATTTCCAAGTGTTCTGACTGCTCATTACCTTCTTTATTCTGTAATTTTTATTACTCAGAACTAATAGTGTTTGGGATTTATTCAGTGTCATCTCAACGATTAAACCACTGATGAATGAATAAAAAAAACTAATTTCAAAAGTTGATAAATAAAGTTACGAATTTTAACAATTAATGGTGCTTTGGGTTTATGTTTACATAACTTTCAAGAATCTCCCTCTCTCTCTCTCTCTCTCTCTCTCTCTCTCTCTCTCTCTCTCTCTCTCTCTCTCTCAATCATGAAAATTTGCTCATCAATGCAAGAAGTATTAATTTTTGGGTGGAAACAAAACTATTTAGAAACGCTTTTGTAAAATCAATTGAAGTTGTATTTTGCAATCAAATTCAGGATAAGAATATTTTAAATTTCGAGAGTAACAGTTCGTCTTATCACTAAATAAACATACTTCATATATTGCTCTGCAAGCACACTCAAGCATGTTGCAAACAGTCTGAAAGAGAAAGGTCTATACTGGTAAAAGTCCCCGCCTTGAAAAAACAAATAAATAGGAAACTTGCAACGAATATTAAAAGTCAGTTGTTGTAAGCAAGCATTAAAGGAAAACGCAATACTCTTATATAGACGATAAACGTAAATTTGCGGAGTTACGGATTCGCTTGACATCAGATGATAATGACGGATTGAAAAAAAAAAAAAAAAAAAAAAAAAAATACGCTACTGACCGTTATATTAAACTACCACAGCTTTTACAACTCAGGTCGGAGCTGTGTAATTAACAGTCAGTGTTGATATATATCTTTGAGACGCAACTCATGTTTCTAAAATCAAAGAAAATTTTGAGGCAAGATGACAAATCGATGTCTTTAAGGCCGTGAAGGAGTTCTTGATGTTGCAGTGACATGGCATGCTATATATATATATATATATATATGTGTGTGTGTGTGTGAGTGTGTATATATATATATATATATATATATATATATATAAACTAAAATAAAAAGAAAATAACGCATGTATACCCATGTACATCCAAACTCATTATACATACATACATACATGGATATACACTAATTCAGCAAGAAGGTTCAGGTTCTAAACACAGGTCGAGAGAGAGAGAGAGAGAGAGAGAGAGAGAGAGAGAGAGAGAGAGAGAGAAATCATCTCATAAAA
>NC_090727.1:147073417-147075917 GCF_036898095.1 Palaemon carinicauda | reverse complement strand
ATTATAGTTGATTTTTCCTTCTAGCATTGCTGCCCTTTTTCCTTCATTCTCTCTCTTTCTTTCAGCAGATCCATTAACTTTCTCTCACCTTAGCATTCTCAATATTCTCCTTTTTTACGCTTAATATCTCAACCCGGTCAGCCAGTCTGTCCCCTCTCTCTCTCTCTCTCTCTCTCTCTCCTCCTCTCTCTCTCTCTCTCCTCTCTCTCTCCTCTCTCCTCTCTCTCTCTCTCCTCTCTCTCCTCTCTCTCAGCCGTCTAAATTTTTTTTCTTTCTGTTTTTTTTATCGTCAACCTCCTTCTAATAAAGGTATTTACCGTTTATCTTTTCATGTGCGTCCACTTATAAAATTAAATCGAAATGAGAAACAGTATCATAATTTACAGATTAATTGATATTAGTCAATAGTCTGATGTTATCATATAAAAAACGAGCAAATAAACAAATATAAGATAGTATATATAATGAAAAGGCTAACAGAATGAAAAACAAAGCAGGCTGCTAATAAGGAAAGACAAATACAATATCACACTGGGACCTTAAATTATTTTAATTGCAAAAGCAGAAAAAATAAGTAGGTACAATAACCGCATTTACTAAAGGGTTTCGCACAAATACCTTACTCTTTATCTAGCATTTTGATGGAGAGAGAGAGAGAGAGAGAGAGAGAGAGAGAGAGAGAGAGAGAGAGAGAGAGAGAGAGAGATATGCTGGGAGTTGGGTAGGAGGGGGGGGGGGGGTTTAAACAGCCAGCTAGCTAGACAGGAAGAGAAAGTCAAAGGGTGGAACTATCTTCGTTTCTCTATCGAAGTCTGATGACCAGGTAATCCTATGTGTGGAGGCCTCATATCCTGATCAATCTTCCCTCCCCATAACCTTGGACTCAGGCATCCTATACGTTTTAAGCATGAACATGCTTCTTTTAAAAAAAAAAAGAAAAAAAAAAGTAGAATTCGGTTAAAGAAAGCGGAAGGAATATCAGCTGACCAATAGAAAAAAAAAAACTTTATGCTAAAAAAATCGGTGTATACTATAAAAAGCTTCAATATACTTTAATATGAGAACTTGAAAGCAGATAAGAAAAAATTCTTAAGGACGTTTCTTCATTCATAGTAATTACAATTCCGGCCTTAAGGGAGAATTTAGCGAAGGTGGTAATGTCCTTGTTTTGCCATTCAAAAGTTCGTTATATCTTATGCCGAACACAATGAATCACCATGTGATATAGTAGCCAGTGGGAGCTGAGTATGTAAGAATATACGTGAGCAAAGATTTGTTTGGGGCGACTGATTGAGAGAACGTAAAAGAATGCACATTGTCCTTAATATAAACCACAATACTCTTGAAGTAGTAAGATATCTCGGAATGACCTTTGAGTGTGTGAGTGTTTTTTTTTTTTTTTTTTTTTTTTTTTTTTTTTTTTTTTTTTTTTTTTTTTTTTTTTTTTTTTTTTTTAATGAATCGATTGACGAAAAAAAAAAACATTAATTATATACCAGTACTATTAATGTGATAACATAATGCAATTCTACAATACATTTGCCTGATTTAACTACGTACATCATTACAGCAAATTCCAACTAACAAAATCATATTCTCGATTAAAGTGTGGAAAATCACAATAACTAGCATCTGCACATATGAAAAACACACAGACCGAGGTGCTCAACATATGCAACCGTACTTAAGTCTAGCAAGGCCAAAAACAACTTTTTTATATAATTCGGGAACCAGTTTTTATTTTCAATACTGCCCATACACATCATCCTAAAAAAAAAGACTTTCATTTAGTGAAAGTTTAAAACTATGTTGAATGAAAACAAGCGAACGTTAAACGAGAAGAGATCTGGTTTAATGAAAGTTTATTCACCTTCAGTTTGGTTCAGTTTAAGACTTTCCAAGTAATCAAGAATAATCTGGGAAATTATCCATCAATTTTCTTATCCATGGGAAAAGTTGGGGGAAAAACAATATCAGGATAAAATATATTAAACTTTTTGTACGTAAAAATAAGATATATAAAAACAACTTTCGTCTTGGATGATAAAATGAATCCTTATAAAACCAAAATGAGAGATACTGATCTCAGTATTGTGGTTCCTAAAACAGCACCAACTTAATATTCAACTTGATCTATTGATTAAGAAGGAACTCAAAATTGATAGAAGAAATTTTATCACAACACAAAAGATGAAAAGTCAATATAGTTTTATTCAAATATGAACATCACTAACTTAATCTTCAACTTGATCTATTGATTAATAAGGAAGTCAAAATTGATAAAAGAGATCTTATCAGAACACAAAACATGAAAAGTCAATACTATTTTATTCAAATATGAAGTAAATCGGAATTTTCGTTTTAAAATAGTACCGTAATAGGAGCTGACAAATCTCTCTCTCTCTCTCTCTCCTCTCTCTCTCTCTCTCTCTCTCTCTCTCTCTCTCTCTCTCTCTCTCTCCATTCAAAGAGAAATTAGAAATTGGCCTCTGAATAAAGT
>NC_090727.1:147065560-147072917 GCF_036898095.1 Palaemon carinicauda | reverse complement strand
AGGTTACTTGGGAACATGAGTTATCTCTCTCCACACGCTAACCAAGGAATCCTGAAGGTTTGCTAAATGTATTTTATTCCCTTCTTCGAGAGAACAATATTGGAGAGAAATCAAAATTGATTTTTTCCCCATTTCATTTATTTCCGTCAATGTTTTATTTTTATTTTTTTTTAATTTTAGATCATACCTTTAAGAGACTGCATGAGAGAGAGAGAGAGAGAGAGAGAGAGAGAGAGAGAGAGAGAGAGAGAGAGAGAGAGAGAGAGAGAGAGAGCGAGAGAGAGAGTCCTCAGATTAAGTCACTCCTTTATTTCAAATATTTACAAGGGTATTCTACCGATAGAGAGAGAGAGAGAGAGAGAGTCATCATATTAAGTCACTCCTTTATTTCGAATATTTACAAGGGTATTCTACAGAGAGAGAGAGAGAGAGAGAGAGAGAGAGGTAGAGAGATTAACTACCCGATGAGAGAGTTTCACCTCCTACAAAACACGTCAGGAGGAGGAGGACCAGAGGGTAAGAAAGTAAAAGTTGTCTCGAAGGATGTAGCAGACTGGCCAGCGGTCGCAGGTGGCTGGTTTCGTCTGGACCATGATGTTGCCAAAATAAAGATAATCATCATAATTCTTCTCTAATGCTACTGCTCCTGTTGTTAATAATAATAATAATAATAATAATTATACATGTTTCATTAAAGATGATCGCTACCTTAGAGGGTCAACTACCAAATAATAATAATAATAATAATAATAATAATAATAATAATAATAATAATAATAATAATAATAATAATAATAATAATAATAATAATAATTATACATGTTTCATTAAAGATGATCGCTACCTTAGAGGGTCAACTACCAAATAATAATAATAATAATAATAATAATAATAATAATAATAATAATAATAATAATAATAATAATAATAATAATAATAATAATAATAATTATACATGTTTCATTAAAGATGATCGCTACCTTAGAGGGTCAACTACCAAATAATAATAATAATAATAATAATAATAATAATAATGATAATATAATAATAATAATACATGTTTCATTAAAGATGATCGCTACCTTAGAGGGTCAACTACCAAATAATAATAATAATAATAATAATAATAATAATAATAATAATAATAATAATAATAATAATAATAATAATAATAATAATAATAATAATTATACATGTTTCATTAAAGATGATCGCTACCTTAGAGGGTCAACTACCAAATAATAATAATAATAATAATAATAATAATAATAATAATAATAATAATAATAATAATACATGTTTCATTAAAGATGATCGCTACCTTAGAGGGTCAACTACCAAATAATAATAATAATAATAATAATAATAATAATAATAATAATAATAATAATGATAATAATAATAATAATACATGTTTCATTAAAGATGATCGCTACCTTAGAGGGTCAACTACCAAATAATAATAATAATAATAATAATAATAATAATAATAATAATAATAATAATGATAATAATAATAATAATACATGTTTCATTAAAGATGATCGCTACCTTAGAGGGTCAACTACCAAATAATAATAATAATAATAATAATAATAATAATAATAATAATAATAATAATGATAATAATAATAATAATACATGTTTCATTAAAGATGATCGCTACCTTAGAGGGTCAACTACCAAATAATAATAATAATAATAATAATAATAATAATAATAATAATAATAATAATAATAATACATGTTTCATTAAAGATGATCGCTACCTTAGAGGGTCAACTACCAAATAATAATAATAATAATAATAATAATAATAATATAATAATAATAATAATGATAATAATAATAATAATACATGTTTCATTAAAGATGATCGCTACCTTAGAGGGTCAACTACCAAATAATAATAATAATAATAATAATAATAATAATAATAATAATAATAATAATGATAATAATAATAATAATACATGTTTCATTAAAGATGATCGCTACCTTAGAGGGTCAACTACCAAATAATAATAATAATAATAATAATAATAATAATAATAATAATAATAATAATGATAATAATAATAATAATACATGTTTCATTAAAGATGATCGCTACCTTAGAGGGTCAACTACCAAATAATAATAATAATAATAATAATAATAATAATAATAATAATAATAATAATGATAATAATAATAATAATAATAATAATAATAATAATTATACATGTTTCATTAAAGATGATCGCTACCTTAGAGGGTCAACTACCAAATAATAATAATAATAATAATAATAATAATAATAATGATAATAATAATAATAATAATACATGTTTCATTAAAGATGATCGCTACCTTAGAGGGTCAACTACCAAATAATAATAATAATAATAATAATAATAATAATAATAATAATAATAATAATAATAATAATAATAATAATAATAATAATAATAATAATTATACATGTTTCATTAAAGATGATCGCTACCTTAGAGGGTCAACTACCAAATAATAATAATAATAATAATAATAATAATAATAATAATAATAATAATAATAATAATAATAATAATAATAATAATAATAATAATAATTATACATGTTTCATTAAAGATGATCGCTACCTTAGAGGGTCAACTACCAAATAATAATAATAATAATAATAATAATAATAATAATGATAATAATAATAATAATAATAATAATAATTATACATGTTTCATTAAAGATGATCGCTACCTTAAGAGGGTCAACTACCAAATAATAATAATAATAATAATAATAATAATAATAATAATAATAATAATAATAATAATAATAATAATTATACATGTTTCATTAAAGATGATCGCTACCTTAAGAGGGTCAACTACCAAATAATAATAATAATAATAATAATAATAATAATAATAATAATAATAATTATACATGTTTCATTAAAGATGATCGCTACCTTAGAGGGTCAACTACCAAATAATAATAATAATAATAATAATAATAATAATAATGATAATAATAATAATAATAATAATAATAATTATACATGTTTCATTAAAGATGATCGCTACCTTAAGAGGGTCAACTACCAAATAATAATAATAATAATAATAATAATAATAATAATGATAATAATAATAATAATAATAATAATAATTATACATGTTTCATTAAAGATGATCGCTACCTTAAGAGGGTCAACTACCAAATAATAATAATAATAATAATAATAATAATAATAATAATAATAATAATAATAATAATAATGATAATAATAATAATTAATACATGTTTCATTAAAGATGATCGCTACCTTAGAGGGTCAACTACCAAATAATAATAATAATAATAATAATAATAATAATAATAATAATAATAATAATAATAATAATAATGATAATAATAATAATAATACATGTTTCATTAAAGATGATCGCTACCTTAAGAGGGTCAACTACCAAATAATAATAATAATAATAATAATAATAATAATAATAATAATAATAATGATAATAATAATAATAATAATAATAATAATAATACATGTTTCATTAAAGATGATCGCTACCTTAGAGGGTCAACTACCAAATAATAATAATAATAATAATAATAATAATAATAATAATAATAATAATGATAATAATAATAATAATAATAATAATAATAATACATGTTTCATTAAAGATGATCGCTACCTTAGAGGGTCAACTACCAAATAATAATAATAATAATAATAATAATAATAATAATAATAATAATAATAATAATAATAATAATGATAATAATAATAATAATACATGTTTCATTAAAGATGATCGCTACCTTAGAGGGTCAACTACCAAATAATAATAATAATAATAATAATAATAATAATAATAATAATAATAATAATGATAATAATAATAATAATACATGTTTCATTAAAGATGATCGCTACCTTAGAGGGTCAACTACCAAATAATAATAATAATAATAATAATAATAATAATAATAATACATGTTTCATCAAAGATGATCGCTACCTTAGAGGGTCAACTACCAAATAATAATAATACATACATACATACATATACCAAAGGCACTTCCCCCATTTTTGGGGAGTAGCCGACAACAACAAGAAACAAAACAAAAAAGGGGACCTCTACTCTCTACATTCCTCCAGCCTAACCAGGGACTCAGCCGAGTTCAGCTGGTACTGCTAGGGTGCCACAGCCCAACCTCCCACATTTCCACCGCAGATGAAGCTTCATACTGCTGAGTCCCCTACTGCTGCTACCTCCGCGGTCATCTAAGGCACCGGAGGAAGCAGCAGGGCCTACCGGAACTGCGTCACAATCGCTCGCCATTCATTCCTATTTCTAGCACGCTCTCTTGCCTCTCTCACATCTATCCTCCTATCACCCAGAGCTTTCTTCACACCATCCATCCACCCAAACCTTGGCCTTCCTCTTGTACTTCTCCCATCAACTCTTGCATTCATCACCTTCTTTAGCAGACAGCCATTTTCCATTCTCTCAACATGGCCAAACCAACTCAACACATTCATATCCACTCTAGCCGCTAACTCATTTCTTACACCCGTTCTCACCCTCACCACTTCGTTCCTAACCCTATCTACTCGAGATACACCAGCCATACTTCTCAGACACTTCATCTCAAACACATTCAATTTCTGTCTCTCCATCACTTTCATTCCCCACAACTCCAATCCATACATCACAGTTGGTACAATCACTTTCTCATATAGAACTCTCTTTACATTCATACCCAACCCTCTATTTTTTACTACTCCCTTAACTGCCCCCAACACTTTGCAACTCTATCATATGCTTTCTCCAGATCCATAAACGCAACATACACCTCCTTACCTTTTGCTAAATATTTCTTGCATATCTGCCTAACTGTAAAAATCTGATTCATACAACCCCTACCTCTTCTAAAACCACCCTGTACTTCCAAGATTGCATTCTCTGTTTTATCCTTAATCCTATTAATCAGCACTCTACCATACACTTTTCCAACTACACTTAACAAACTAATACCTCTTGAATTACAACACTCATGCACATCTCCCTTACCCTTATATAGTGGTACAATACATGCACAGACCCAATCTACTGGTACCATTGACAACACAAAACACACATTAAACAATCTCACCAACCATTCAAGTACAGTCACACCCCCTTCCTTCAACATCTCAGCTTTCACACCATCCATTCCAGATGCTTTTCCTACTCTCGTTTCATCTAGTGCTCTCCTCACTTCCTCTATTGTAATCTCTCTCTCATTCTCATCTCCCATCACTGGCACCTCAACACCTGGAACAGCAATTATATCTGCCTCCCTATCATCCTCAACATTCAGCAAACTTTCAAAATATTCCGCCCACCTTTTCCTTGCCTCCTCTCCTTTTAACAACCTTCCATTTCCATCTTTCACTGTCTCTTCAATTCTTGCACCGGCCTTCCTTACTCTCTTCACTTCTTTCCAAAACTTCTTCTTATTCTCTTCATATGACTGACCCAGTCCCTGACCCCACCTCAGGTCAGCTGCCCTCTTTGCCTCACGTACCTTGCGCTTTACTTCCACCTTTTGCTCTCTATATTTTTCATACTTCTCTATACTATTACTCTGCAGCCATTCTTCAAAAGCCCTCTTTTTCTCTTCCACTTTTACCTTCACTCCTTCATTCCACCATTCACTGCCCTTCCTCATGCTGCCTCCAACAACCTTCTTGCCACATACATCACTTGCAATCCCAACAAAATTTTCTTTTGCTAACTTCCACTCCTCCTCTAAATTACCAGTTTCTCTTACTCTCACCTCGTCATATGCCATTTTCAACCTTTCCTGATATTTACTTTTTACCCCCGGTTTTATTAGCTCTTCAACCCTCACTAGCTCCCTTTTACATCCACCTACTCTATTCCCCCACTCTTTTGCTACAACTAATTTTCCTTCCACCAAAAAATGATCAGACATACCATTAGCCATACCCCTAAACACGTGCACGTCTTTCAATCTTCCAAACATTCTTTTAGTTATCAACACATAATCCATCAATGCCCTTTCTACTACTCTTCCATTTGCCACTCTTACCCATGTATACTTATTTTTATCTTTCTTTTTAAAAAAGCTAGCACTTATTACCATCTCTTGTTCAACACACATATCTACCAGTCTCTCACCACTCTCATTTTCACCTGGTACGCCATACTTCCCAATTACACCTTCTACCTCTCCAGCGCCCACTCTAGCATTTAAGTCACCCATAACAACTACATAATTCCTTCTACCCAGTCCTTCTACACACCTAGTTAAGTCATTCCAGAACTCATTCCGCTCTTCTTCACTTTTCTCACTACCTGGCCCATACGCACTGACAAACGCCCAACATTCCCTACCCAACCTAACCCTTACCCACATTAACCTAGATGATATCTCCTTCCATTCCACTACTTTACCTGTCATCCATTCACTCAGCAATAAAGCCACACCCTCTCTCGCTCTTCCCCTTTCAATCCCAGACACTCTACCAGACATTTCACCAAACATCACTTCACCCTTTCCTTTCATCTTTGTCTCACACAAGGCCAATACATCCATCCTTCTACTTCTAAACATACTTCCAATCTCACATCTTTTACTCTCTATCGTACTAGGTACATCCACGCACATTCAAACACCCCAAAACTAGAGTGCGGGGAGCAGTCACTCTCCCCCCAGCTCCATCTCTTTGTTGCTGTCTCACAGGATTTTTTTATACAGGAGAGGGGGTTCCCAGCCCCCTCGTCCCGTCCCTTTTAGTCGCCTCTTACGACACGCAGGGATAACGTTGGCGCTATTCTAATTGTTTTATGCCCCCGCGGCCACAGGGGGCATAATAATAATAATAATAATAATAATAATAATAATACATGTTTCATTAAAGAAGATCACTACCTTAAAGAGGGTCTACTACCGAATAATAATAATAATAATAATAATAATAATAATAATAAAAATACATGTTTCATTAAAGAAGATCACTACCTTATAGAGGGTCTACTACCGAATTATAATAATAATAATAATAATAATAATAACAATAATAATAATAATAATACCCTATATGATAAGGAGCAAGTGTTTAGCAATATATAAATATATTTCTTTTCGTTACCTTGTGGCATGGGGGAGGGGGGGAGGAAAGACGGAGTAGTCATACCTTGGTGAGGGGGGGGGGTGTACGATAAGAGGTCCTACCCTCTGCAACCACAGTCCCCTACAAATTGCCGAACCAGCAGGGTTTGTTAGGAAAGGAGGGGGGGGGGAAGAGTTGAATCTGCACGTTTGCGTGGGTGGTGGGTGTGTGCAT
>NC_090727.1:147058060-147060560 GCF_036898095.1 Palaemon carinicauda | reverse complement strand
AATGTCAAGGTTCTTACCTTCATCTTCTATCAGATCTGGGACAGCTGTGACACCGTTGACCTGTTCTGTGTTGTTCTCTGCTGGCTCAGTTGGGATCTCATTCATTATCTGGGGTTCTATTTCAATATCCTTCTTTAATTCGATTTTTGGTTCACTGTTCTCAACTTTAGACATAGCACTGTGACCTACATTAATCGCATTCTTCTCTTTCACCAAAGGATCTTCTTCGAAATCAGCACCGGCGGTAGGGTTATTGTCTAATGAGATATCTGAATGAGACTCGTCCACAGGCATCAAATTTACTGATGAAGACTCGTCCATAGATACCAACTTTTCAAGTGTCACTTCGCTAGATTCAACACTTACGTTATTGTCAAACCCTACATTATCTTCTACGGAAGGTTCCGACTCAAGAGCGTCAGTCAATTGTTTCGTAACCTGTTCATCGTTTCTGATTTCTCTGGCCCTTGGAGGGAGTGGTGGGGATTCGTTAAACTCTGGAACCTTTGCAGTTTTGACAGGTGAGGAAAAGAAAGCAGCTAACATTTCTGTATTCTTAGGGGAAATAACTTCTTCTATACTTGGCTCATGATTATCAACATTTTCAATATTTGAAGGTGCAGAGTCAACCTTCTGGGCAATCTTTTTGTTTTTTCTTGTAACTTTGGGAGGAGCCTTGGGTTCTTCCGGACCCATTTGCAGCATGCCAATCTGGGACTTTTCAAATGAATCGTTTATTGTTTCAATCAAACTGGCTATCTTTGGGATATCCACTTCTACCTGTTTTACATTTTCTTGAATATCTTCAATTTCATGACCATTAGATTTACCATTAACTACAGCAGTTGCTTCAGATACATTTGACCGATTTGGGGAACTTTTCCTCCTAGCTCTAGATGGGGCAACAGGGATGCTATCTTCGTTACCTTTGGAATGCATATGGCAGGTTTTGATCCATGTATCTTTCTTCTTAGCTTTAACAGTCATTTGTTTTATTACAGACTTCCTCTGTTGTTCAAGATCACGTACAGAATCACCAAATTCAAGTAGGGAAACTTCGGGCAAGTTCATGCTTTCCTTTTTCTTCTGGAATTCATCCTCATAGCTTTGCATGATAGCAGCTCCAATATTCTTTTGTTGACTAAGTGGTGAATCAGTTACGTTACCATTAGCAGCGAATTCTGTTTCATTACCATTAATCTTAGCAACTGTAATAGCTTCAGTTTCTTGGGCACATTCCTCCAGAATAACTTCTGAGGAAGTAAGCAAAGTAGGTGTAGCTGGTGGCACAAGTTCCCCCGTAGTAGAGTCAGTGATGGTGCTAGCCAATGATGAGGGCCCCGAGTGAGTCGTGATGACATCAGCGGAGAATACTCCATCTATGCCATCATTGGTTTGGAACTCTGAAGGTGGAGCAGGAATGTTTAAAGGGCTAAGAGGAGGCGCCATGATTGGGATTCCAGTGAAAGGATCAATATCTGGTTTACTTGCCTGATTGTCAGTTTCGTTATCCATGTTGTGTTTCATTTCCCAAGATCCGTCCTCTGAGATTTCAATAATTTGATCAGTACCTTTTCTACTCTCCACAAATTCAAGAGGAGGAGTTTCTTGTTTAGGAGACACTACACCAACTGATATGCTTCCAGTATCACTTGACACCTTTGGTTCCAACTTTACAGACTGCGGAAATAATTTGAATATGGATTCCCTGCGTTCTATGTGATGCTTGCTATCCTTAGGCCTGAATATACCGACCTTTTTTAAACTCTCACTTCGTTTAAGACTTTCCTTCCTCCTTATATCAGAGGGCTTGATACTCTGTGGAATACTTGGAATGGAGTCCTTCAGTGCAATGATCACAGAATGTCTTATAGCAGGAGTGTTGAAATCCTCATAATCATCATCATCAATTTGAATGATCTTTGGTTCTTTGATGACCTCTTTTGGCTTGGTATCTTTTTTCTTTTTACAGGGACTAGCGTAAGTATCTTCTAGAGAGGTTAGAGTTTTATTTACAGCTTCAACTTTTTCTACATCCTCATAATCCTGAGATTTTGCCCCATAATCTCTCTCAATAGCTTCTTTTTCTCTTTGTAAAGCAAGTTTTCTTTCTTCCTCTTCTTCACGAATTACAGCCTCTTCAAGTTCCTGCAATGCAAGTTCTGGAGGAGGGGGAGGCAAAGGGTTGTCTTCCGTGATTTCTACTTCACCAGGTGGAGGCGTGGGAGGTAAAGGCCAATCCTCTACAGATCTTACTTCATCTTCACCACCAGATGAACCAAGGTCAGAAGTTTCAGACCCATCAAGAATAAGAGTTTGTTCACTTGTTTCTCTTGGTCTAGAGGTAAGGAAGGGGTTAGATCTTTCTTCTCCAGATTTACTGATTATTCCTGAAGTTCCTGAATTGTCAGAACTAGGCGAGGATAGTGGTGAGGCAGTACTATATGATGGTGTCTCGTCAGTATCAACATTTAAACTTACAAAAGGATTCCAAGCACGT
>NC_090727.1:147045560-147050560 GCF_036898095.1 Palaemon carinicauda | reverse complement strand
GACTGCCTTCCTGATTCCACTTGTCGTTGATTCCTTTCTTCTTAGAAGAAAGTAGTCTTCAAAACAAGAATCTTGAAGACTTCTTCTTTATCTCCATGAGGAAGAAAAAGTCTTCAAAACAAGAATCTTGAAGACTTCTTCTTCCTCATGGAAAGAAACAAGTCTTCAAAATTCTTGTTTTGCTTTTCATGACTCCCTTCCTGATTCCACTTGTCGTTGATTCCTTTCTTCTTAGAAGAAAGAAGTCTTCAAAACAAGCATCTTGAAGATCTTGAAGACTTCTTAACAAGAATCTTGAAGACTTTTTAACAAGAATTTTGAAGACTTCTTTCTCTCCATGAGGAAGAAGTCGTCTTCAAAAAAAGAATCTTGAAGACTTCTCCTTCCTCATGGAGAGAAAGAAGTCTTCAAGATTCTTGTTTTGCTTTTCATGACTGCCTTCCTGATTCCACCCTTCATGTTTTTTTAAAAATAAGCTAGATACAGGAACTCTCTATTGTTGGCTGGGCAGGGCTCCCCCCTTCCTGCTAGCCCGAAGGGCCTCCCCCTTCCGCTGGCAGGACGGGGCTCCCCCCTTCCCGCTGGCAGGGCAGGGCTCCCCCCTTCCCGCTGGCAGGGCGGGGCTCCCCCCTTCCCGCTGGCAGGGCGGGGCTCCCCCCTTCCCGCTGGCAGGGCGGGGCTCCCCCCTTCCCACTGGCAGGGCGGGGCTCCCCCTTTCCCGCTGGCAGGGCAGGGCTCCCCCTTTCCCGCTGGCAGGGCAGGGCTCCCCCCTTCCCGCTGGCAGGGCGGGGATTCCCCCCTTCCCACTGGCAGGGTGGGGCTCCACCCACTTCCCGCTGGCAGGGTGGGGCTCCACCCTCTTCCCACTGGCAGGGTGTGGCTCCCCCCTTCCAACTGGCAGGGTGTAGCTCCCCCATTCCCACTGGCAGGGTGGGGCTCCCCCCTTCCCACTGGCAGGGTGGGGGTTCCCCCCTTCCCACTGGCATGGCAGGGCTCCCCTCTTCCCGCTGCCAGGGCAGGGCTCCCCTCTTCCCGCTGCCAGGGCAGGGCTCCCCTCTTCCCGCAGGCAGGGCGGGGCTCCACCCCTTCTTGCTGGCAGAGCAAGGTTACCCATTGGTCCAATCATTATTATTATTATTATTATTATTATTACCTCCGCCAAGGAGGTCATGTTTTTACCTCTGTCTATTTGTTTGTCACCAACCTAATACCAAAAAGTTACGGGCGAATTTTGACCAACGTACTAAAAATATATTAAAAACGATGTATTCAGGCTGAATCTCTCTCTCTCTCTCTCTCTCTCTCTCTCTCTCTCTCTCTCTCTCTCTCTCTCTGAATGTTATTTAGGCCGGTATAACTCATGTATGGTGTTTTTTTTTTACTATTACTTTGCATCGAACCATATCTGAAAGTACTTTTTCTTTCATCGGTGATTTCAACTAGACTAATGTCGAAATAATCTAATGTGGCTGTTAACGGAAGGAATTGTTTAGCTGTGATACTCCAATAATTTCTACATGATTTTGAGGATTCATGATATATATATATATATATATATATATATATATATATAAATATATATACACACATATATATATATATATATGTGTGTGTGTATTCAGTATTTGCAGTGGATATTCGAAATGTCAAATTATAAATCAGAATGAAATATGGCAACTCGATTTCTAAAATTTTAATACTTTCACTATAAAAAAAACTCGAACCAAACGAAAGTGGCGGGTGAGAGAAGCTCTTTTCTCAATGCATCGTATCTACATCAAAATATTTCGGACAGCATACCTTCAAGACCCCCCTCTGAAGATATGAAGAAGAATCTGACCTGCAGATTAACTGATTTAGCGTGTTAGACTAATCCTGCTTTTTTTTCGAGACGAGTTTGACAATTAACTCTTAACCTTTTAACTCCTGGTCATTTCCATTTTTATAGTTGAAGTTCTCAGTTTACTAGAATTATTTGCAATCACAGGTTTATGTACAATTTGCTTCCCTCATGACAACCAAATTCGTTCTCTCTCTCTCTCTCTCTCTCTCTCTCTCTCTCTCTCTCTCTCTCTCTCTCTCTCTCATATATACAGTATATATATATATATATATATATATATATATACATATATATATATATATATATATATATATAATGCATGTGTGTGGGCATGAAAACTTCTTGATAGAAAAATCTAATGTAAACTACGGCATCATTTCGACATTTCGATGCTATGTAGATTTTCAGGTTTATATTTCTATAGGCCATAATAAGAAAGGGTAGTTAAATGATATGCAGAATATGAAGAAATTTGTATTTCATTATAAGTGAAAAATGGGCTCGGTGTGTGTAGTAAATACAGTATATTCATTCCTCAAGGGCTTAAGATATGAAAGGATAGATTGTGGGATTTAAATTTTGACCTAAGCTCTGGTCTGCTTTCCGATAATCCGGTGTTATTCTTTTATCTAAAATCTGACTTTTCTGGAATTATCAAGAAAATGACAGCTGTTGGATCCCCTTCTCCTGTATGAATACTATGTCTTTGTATATATATTCTCATTGTTGATTCTAATGATGTCCCTAATGGATGAAACTACTAATTCCAATCAAGTCTCTTAATTTTCCCTTCCTGGCTATAATACATATTTATGCTCATCACGTGTCAGCTTTCGTGATATGTGTGTGTGTGTATATATATATATATATATATATATATATATATATATATATATATATATATATATACACAGTACATATACATATATAATAGATATATATACATTATATGTATATACACACATATTATATATATATATATATATGTGTGTGTGTGTGTATATATGTATATATACAGTATATATATATATATATATATATATATATATATATATATATATATATATATATATATATATATATATGATTAAAGATTGAGAAACAGAAACAACCTAATGAAGAAGACTGACGGAACGAGGCCTCTCCCCTCTAAGACCTTAATCCATCTTCTGTTTCAGGAATTCTCTAATCCACCCTGTCCAGGTAAAATGGCCGATATCGACAGATTTCCACACGATATATTCTGTGTCTCACCCGCCACTTTCGTTTGGTTTTACTATAGCCCATTTGCAGTCTTTGATTCGTTGAGGTTGGAGAGGGCTATGCCCATTTCGTAGAAGTAGTAAGAAGAGCAACACCTTTTCTGTTTTGTCATGGGAACACTAGAGACATCTGACAAAAGATCTCCCCCGGGCGTCTGCGTTCTTTTGATTCTAACTGCACCATTCAAAATCAAACAGCCGAGTGGATTAAAAGTCAAAAATTGATGTGGACAGAAAGAAATGCTTGTTAAACTTAAACTTCGCAGTGACTAACAGAGGAAGAAAGAGTAGTTTAGAGACCTAACACGAACGGTAAGAGGATCATATTAAAGCCCAAAAGCTATGAGATTGACACTAGTAAAAAGATTAAGTACGAAGTCATGTAATTAACGAGAAGGATCGTTAATTGGAATGAGATTACTATATCCGGAGTGATAAATGAAAATGCACAAATCCAACAAGGGACGTATATCAACAAATTGATAACTCTCTCTCTCTCTCTCTCTCTCTCTCTCTCTCTCTCTCTCTCTCTCTCTCTCTCTCTCTCTCTCTCTCTCTCTCTCTCATTAACACATCTCAAGTTTATTACAATGTCATATCGTATGACCTATTGTACTGTACGTACTTTGCGACCATTTCCCTACTTCAGCCTGTATGAAATTCCCTCCTTAATTTTCCCAGGACCTCCGGAAAGTTATTTTGTAGGCCTTGCTATAGACTTCGCTCCTTAGGAATGCGGATCTATCTTCATTTGTGGTTGAAGCTGAGCCCAGTTTATTTTCTTCTTTGTTTTATTAGCTCTTTCAGGTCTGGTTAGAGGAAGATTGTTATCAATATCTCACTTGCCGAGAGAGAGAGAGAGAGAGAGAGAGAGAGAGAGAGAGAGAGACCTTGAGGATTCTCTTAAATATAACTTCTGAAAATTGTTACGCCTCTCTCAAGAGAATCCTCAAGGTCTCTCTCTCTCTCTCTCTCTCTCTCTCTCTCTCTCTCTCTCTCTCTCTCTATGAATGAACAGTATTGAAGTACCGGTATATGCCATTAGTACTTTGACCTAAATGAGCACCTGTTGTTTTGGTATCCATAAAATCCAAGATCGTATTGTCTATTCGTGATCCAATGAAATAATAAAAAAAAATCATGACGTTGTGCATTTGAAGAGCGTTGTTAAGAAGCAATTAACATATGCGATTTTTGGGATGAAAATTACGTTGATAAACAGTCATGGAATTCATATTATTATTATTATTATTATTATTGTTATTATTTTTTTTTTTACCATGAAGATACAAAAATATGTACGAAACCATGTTTGCAAACAACCAAGACCCCGAGTCCTTTCTCGAATCTAATAGAACTGACTCGACACAATTGCCGTGTTTGGTGAGAATTTCTAAAACACGACATTAAGGAAGCTAAACAACTGACCGAAATGAAACTAAAATAAAGTGCTGAGAAGGAAGAGGCAAAAAGCAATGCAGGTGAAACAGCAATGACGCTGCAAAGTAGTATATCTAATTAGTATAGTTACAGTTCTATAATAAAAAAGTTAACAAAGCACGTATTTTGTACAATGAAGTCACTGAAACAAATCTTCAAAACCCCATTATTTGTAAAATGGCTTTTCGTGGGAACGCAGGAAATGTGAAGAAAAAGAAGGGAAGGAGAGAATGCACACGAATGGCCATGCATTGGTCACTCCAACCAGCACCGAACTAACATTTTTTAACGTCATATAACATTTCCCTGCTTAACATAAGCTCATCAGATTCCGGAACCTTATTATTATAGTCCCCTGAAGTGCAATGTCCCTCATTCATGTTATTAATTAATCAACTGAAAAGAAAAAAAAATCGTGACCTCGAAGGGGGTTGGCAAGCATTTTCCGGTAACCG
>NC_090727.1:147040560-147043060 GCF_036898095.1 Palaemon carinicauda | reverse complement strand
TACACACATATATATATAGATTTATACACACACACATATATATATATATATATATATATATATATATATATATATATATATATATATATATATATATATATGTAGACAGACAATGGCTAATATTCTGCGAGTATTTGGAAAGATGATTTTGATTAATTATTACATATCTAGAGACTACTAAATCATCGAGCACCTATACCAGAAGCATATGCTCAGAAATCCCATAGACCAAATAATTAACATTCACTGCATACGAAAATTCAGATTTAAAAACAGTACAGGGATATCGAAGTTCAGCTCCTACGTAATTAACAGCACAATAAAGCGAATTCTTAACGATTGATGCAGAAAATACAAAACAAAAGACAGCAATTGAATTTGTTGGGGACGAGCCATTTAGTAAACTTGCTTAAGTGACCCGCAAGGTACGCTTTGAATGTAACTGACCTTTAAAAGTTTGCTTCTCTGTTTTGCTCTTTACGTGGTTATATTAATTTATTCAGTATGAGTGTATGTGACCCGTCAAAAATGGCGGCTAAATATTTAGATAGATATACATACACATGCACCCCTTCTAACCAGGTATGATTGGTCCCTCTACCCCCGTCCAGAGGGACGGAGAGATCGAGTGGTTATACGTCTGACAATGCCATCGAGTGACCAGAATATATATATATATATATATATATATATATATATATATATATATATATATTATATATATATACAGTATATATATATATATATATATATATATATATATATATATAGAGAGAGAGAGAGAGAGAGAGAGAGAGAGAGAGAGAGAGAGAGAGAGAGAGAGAGAGAGAGAGAGAGAGAGAGAGAGAGAGAATAACATTAATGAGCGTTAATTAGTGGTTGCCATCCATCAACCCGAACTGATGCCTGGAGAGACAGACTTCCTTAGCTTCATCACTGAATAACTTGATCTACTTTGCTACAAGGCAGAACCGATTTTATTATTATTATTATTATTATTATTATTATTATTATTATTATGTTCCAACGTCCTCGTTGCTCTCTCCACAACACTGTGACTGTGGGCACACTACTCGAAGCGTAGGTGCAAAGTGCTGCAATTTGCTTCAGAAAGTTCATTGTCATTAGTTGCCTCCTACACAGACAGCAGAGCTTACATACTTTTACATCGAGCTTCCAAAGCCTGTCTAATAATTATTATTATTATTATTATTATCATTGCATTTTTTCGTTGTTGCTGCAGTTGCTATGCTGTTGTTCATATTCAAAAATTATAATGTAAAAATAAAATCAAAGCTGAAAAATAGAGTAACGTTGCACATGATGATCAATATAAACAATTCATGATAGATACTTCCTAACTCCCGAATACATCTAACTGGTGACAGACTTAAAGAAAAGTCGAAAATTATGAAAGTTAAGGAGTTCATTAATAATAAAAGCTACTACTTTGACAACGAAAAATTCAACAGAAGCTTCCCTGTAGTGTAAGAGAAATGGTAAAGGGTCTGTTCATAATAGTGAGAACAAGATATCTTAATAACTAATCAACCTCTTCATTCATAACGGAAATGAGACGACTTACTGTAGGCTATGCAATCCTGTTGTTAATCACGGGATGTTATTATCTAACATCCCCTAATTTAATGTTAAAGGCTAAGATTTTGTCTATTTTCAAAATCTGAGAGACCTTGATTCTTTGAACAACGTGTGTTCACGAAACTATTCCTAAGAAGGTCTAGTTTGATTTGAAATAGCTCACATAGTTAGTGATACTGATATTAATCGCAACGAGAGAGAGAGAGAGAGAGAGAGAGAGAGAGAGAGAGAGAGAGAGAGAGAGAGGAGAGAGAGAGAGAGAGAGAGAGAGAGTGTGTGTGTGTGTCTGTATAGGTCAAATGAAACAAATTTGCGAATATTGTACTGAACAAAAGTTTTCCAGAGTCAAGCTCTATCATATAAGACTACTCTCGCCTATCTTTTTCAATTTTAAAAGGAGAAAAATCTTCGGCATTAACATTTGTGGGGGATATTAAGAAATGACCTCACCTGGCTGAACCCCAAGACTGTAACTTGCGACGTCTCAGTTCCGTTTTGGATGAAAAATTTGATTCTATTAGTTATTCAAATATCTTATACTCAATATCATGAATAAACCCTTCCCGAGCCCTGACTAGTAGAAAAACTTCAAAGCATAATTTTGTGCCACTGAGATTCTTCGTCTATTTCTGTTTCACTTCTCTTATTTTGGAGATGATTGCTGGTGTAAGATGTAAACTATGCAACTGAGCTGTGTTCATCTCTTTTTACAATTACATATTTTGCAGCAACTGCGTTATTTTACAATATACTTGATAAATAATAATTTGATAATCATCTTAATAACAAGCAACAATAAATAACGAAGCATAGCATTTCAGCAAAATAAAACACTGAATGTCATTTCGGAATTACAACTTGGACATCACCAATTTATTCAAAATAGTCACATAGTCACTAT
>NC_090727.1:147020560-147035560 GCF_036898095.1 Palaemon carinicauda | reverse complement strand
AATAATAATATACAACGTTGATAAGGAAGACTATAGATGTGGAAGGACATGAAAACCATGAAAATGTAAATAGCAATGCTGATATTTTCAGTCTCTTTATTACTTAGAAGTTTCCTGGCATTAATAAAAGAGTCCAATGAATTCTAACAAAGGAAATGAAAAGTTCCACGTATTAACTTTCGCAGCTTCACCAACACATCTTATTCATACAGTAAAAAAATAACCCAACGCAATCATATAATTAACTTTCCCCTCTAATGACATGTGAACATTTTGCATAAAAGGAAGAAGAAGAAGAAGAAGAAGAAGAAGAAGAAGAAGAAGAAGAAGAAGAAGAAGAAGAAGAAGAAGAAGAGATAAAACTTAAAGAAACATTGAAGTCATAATAATTTTGCCACTTTTAATATGCTTTTAATCTATATTTTTTTTCAATTATACTACATATGATTTTCTATATATTTTTATCATATCTAAATTCCAAAATCCCTGTTATCTATAAAACCTAATCAGAATAATTGTTTCTTTTCCTCTTAATTTCATTTTTGGCAATTCCATTTAATAAACATAATATCTTCAACAACAACAACAACAACAACAATAATAATAATAATAATAATAACAATAATAATAATGTACAGATTTGTTAACCTTAAATACTGGCATTTTTTTTAAGCGACACAAATATATCGCATAAATTATTCAATGACGAGCTTTTATAGATTGTGAATGAGAGAGAGAGAGAGAGAGAGAGAGAGAGAGAGAGAGAGAGAGAGAGAGAGAGAGAGAGATTCCTAGAGTTAAGTGATGAGAAACATCGTGAACGTCTGCATACTAGGATAATTTGACTGATTAATTTATCATACTGAACTGGCGTCACTATAAACTACTACAAAGAAATTCTAAATATGCGAGCTCATGAGAGAGAGAGAGAGAGAGAGAGAGAGAGAGAGAGAGAGAGAGAGAGAGAGAGAGAGAGAGAGAGAGAGAAACTATAATAATAAACTATATAGTACATATCTCAAAATCATTTCAACAACTTGTCGAATTATACATGATGGCATATGCACTTAAAAGTCAAAGGTTAACATGACATTAATATGAACAAAAGTTGCTTAACAACGGGGCATCCACGTGCTAAAAGAAATAAAAGAATGGTTATGACCAACTGTATTATGTCAAATTAGAGAGGATTTTATTTTGACCACAAGAGGAAGGGACGAACATTTTTTTTTATTCATTCGTTGTCACTAACATTCAACCCCCCTTTTAGAATGCTTTAGTTTTCTCCTGTTCACTGGAGGAAATGAATAACAATTGAAAAGACAATTACTGAAAAGCATATTCTCAGCGGAACAGCTCAGTCATGAAAAAAAGGAAAATAACCGTGAATGAAATGTATACGTTGATAGGACCATCTACATGGTTCATGTACAGTACTTCTTTTATAGAAACCGTTGCATGAAACACATTCTTGATTAGAACTGTATACCCAGGTCCGTTATACAGAAAGGATATATATATATATATATATATATATATATATATATATATATATATATATATAGAGAGAGAGAGAGAGAGAGAGAGAGAGAGAGAGAGAGAGAGAGAGAGAGAGAGAGAGACTTGGTGACTGGGTTCCCCAGGCGATTAATCATATGTGAAGTGGGCAATTGAAATTTATCATTGAGTATTGGTCGTGTTCTTGAATACCTTATAAACATCTACAAAATATGCCAACATCGTTACAGAAAATATCTAGTATAAACACAAAAAAATCTGTAAATCCTAATAAAAAAAATTACCTTGAGTATCACATTCTTAAAAAGAAAATGATCGTATTGATGCAATAACACAATAAAAGTTATTGATTGACTGATATATCTTTTAACTGTAGACAGGCGTTAAAACATAGACGGTCCTCATTGATTAAAAATGCAATGTTCTGATGGAACCTGAAATATTTACTTGAATGCTTTCAAACCATTATTCAAAACTATGTGCACAAAATCTACAATCATAACCATACTAATTAACATTATTTGCTAGCCAATGTTCGCCTAACCATGCGGATAATTGCTGAAAGATCCTTTGTGAAAAGGTTCCAACAGACCAGAAGGTTTGTAAAAACAATTTCATCATGTATCAACCCATAAATTATAAGTATTAAAATATTGTTAAAGCATTCAAAGGCCATTTCTATAACAGACTTCCAAATTCCATGAAACTTTCTATATAAGATACTGGGAGGATGAGTACTAGAGAAGAAACAATATTTCATGAGAAAAAAGAAAAGAAAAAAAAAACACGCTTATCCCACCTACATTCACAGCATGGTCCACCAACATAACCTAAATGGAAAAAAAGCATGTCGCTAAAACACGTAGTTTTTTTATGAATCATGTCTGGAAAACGTTCGAAGCACACGGTAATGAACTTCATGGTTCTGGTATTCCTGTTATTTGAAGTTCGTTCTGGTGTCTCGAACATCTTCCATATGTGCGTGTAAGACACAGAGAGGTTTACCTCTATCTTATGTGCGTGTATAAGCATGTCTAGAGATAACACACCAGAGCCTTTGTCCAGTAAAGTTCGAACAGATACGATTCCATGCATAACAACGCTTTTGCCATCAGCGGACTTCGATGGCCATTACTATTTTGAACTAATTCTTTTTCTCTTTTAAGAACTCAGGCAATCATTGCCATTTCCATCAAAAGGAGGGCTATATACTGCTGCAGTGTGTTTTCGAGGGGTTGTTGTCTAAGAATGGCAATTCAAAGTGTTTCATTTGATGAAATATCATTTTGCGAGAAGAATAATTATGCGAGTAATTTCAACCTAATAACTTGAGTCTTACAGAAACGCTGCATGAAGAAATACTTCTTGTACAAATGATGTAATCAAGGTAAGACTTCAGTATGCAAAGCCTAAAAACCTTCATCACTGGAAAATCTATAAAAGCCCTCCTGTGGTGATACATGAAAATACAATTCTTTTTTATTCATTTCGGGTTGTCATTAACAGAAAGGTGCGATGCACTAAGCTCATAACAAATAAAAACTTAATCTTAACATATCATATAACCTTTCAAAAATACTTTTTTTTCGTAAAATACGTCACGCGTGAATCAAGAAAATCGGGTATATAAGAAATAAGAACTATATGAATATGTACCAAAAGGGAATCGCCAAATGAGCAATGGGATATGCCTCAGTAACGAAGTATCACAGCCCTTCAAACTAGAACGTACAAGGATCCACTTCAATGTATCTCTCTCTCTCTCTCTCTCTCTCTCTCTCTCTCTCTCTCTCTCTCTCTCTCTCTCTCTCTCTCTCATTGACTCAATTCGCCTATCAAATCGTTGGTATAAAGCTACACCAGCGATTTGGTTACATGATACACAGATGATAGTACAAGTATGATTGTTTTCACAACTCATGATAATAATTTAAAATCAGAAAGAAGTCTGTACAACAAAAATAAAATCTTCTTGATTATGTAGTACACTATATTCCATCTTATCAAAACGCAATTTTCTATTGATCAAGATAAAAGACCAATTTTCATCAAATACGTAATACCCATCCAAAATGGCTTTAAACAAATATCTATTCCTCAATTCTCACAAAAAAACTACATTTTAACATTGTAAAAGACCAGTGTTCAGCATACCTATTATTATGCATTTATTCAAGTGATATTATCTTAAGTAAGGGCCCCTTGGTGAATTATCAAAAAGAATCTTCCACAAGGAACATCTAAATCATAAGAGATTACTTTCCTTCTATATCTATTAAAATCTTGGCTCTCCATATACCGGAAATTCTCAAGAAACCTAGCGGTCCTATAATTGGAGGCAATGGCTGGATACAGAACTGTCTTCTGGGAGAAACTTTCCAGCTGAGATGTCACTGAGAAGGAACGTGTTATGAAAATATGGGCTACATGCGAGTGCAAAACAAAATATTATAAGCTTGAATTTCAACTGGTCCATCGCTTTAAATATGTTCAAACAAGCACATTTATTATACAGAGAAAAGGAACTTCTAAGATAGCCAGAATGCAAAGGAATGTAAATAGAACTAAAACGTATGAATGAAGACAAGTGCGGCATGAAAAAGGTTGTTGTTGTGGTTTAGTGTGAACAACACAAACATTGATATCTATTGAATGGATTAGATGCATTTATGAATTTGGGTCATAAGGCTATGTGGCCTGGGAGGCCATTCAGGGCCCATATTGGACAGGGGAAAACCTAGCAGCTGCAGTATGAAGGGAATTCAAGCAGCTTTACAACAACATGGAAGAAAAAAAGGATTGTGGTGGCCGATTGGAAAAACCCCTGCCTGGCGATTTGTCGTACTGGGATTCGAGTCACACTCAAGCTCGATAGATTTTTGTGTTGTCTGCAACCTTACCCTCCTTGCGAGCTAAAGATGGGGGATTTGGGGAGCCTACAGGTCTACCTGCTGAGTCATCAGCAGCCATTGCCTTGCTCTCCCTGGTCCTAGCTTGGATGGAAAGGGGATTTGGGAACTGATCATATGTATATATGGACAGTCTTTAGGGCATTATCACTGTCCCTTGTCTCTGCCATTCATGAAGGTCCTTTAAACCTTTAAAGCGCGAATGGAGGGATAGCAAACGGTTAAAAATTGAGTGCTGCTATAAGAGGACACATCAAAGAACTTTAAGTAATGTTTATAGAGTATCCCTTGAGGAGCATCAATAGCACTAGCCCCCTACGAAGGATGACATCTATTGGCATCAACATGAACATGTATATACTGTAATAGGGAAATAAGGTTACGAGTAAAATTGTCCTGACGTTATACTTGACAACCGTATCAGTACCCTAGAAAGCTAGACACCTTAAATTACTAGAGATTGACCACTCATAAGTACGAGTTTGATTATATAACACTTCTATGTTTATCCTTAAATGACGGATGATGAATGAGAGCAATGATAAAACTATATGTACACATCATAAATACAAACACACACACACACATATATATATAAATATATATATATATATATATATATATATATATATATATATACACACACACACATATATATATATATATATATATGATAGTATGTAAACATAGACATATTAACCTCTTAAAAACAAAATCCGTGTTCAAAAGGAAAACTCGCAAGCAGTGTTTTAAGGAAAAGAAAAGTTGAGCTTAGATCATTAACCAGCATAAAATGAAACCCATACACATTTTATATCTATTTAGAAATGAGGCAATTTCACAAAAACATCAATTAATAAGAAAAATTGGTATATAAAAAGTAACGAAATAATATATATATATATATATATATATATATATATATATATATATATACATACATATATATATACATATATATATATATATATATATATATATATATATATATTATATATATATATATATACACACACATATATGTATACACACACATATATATATACTCACATACATACTGTATATATATATATATATATATATATATATATATATATATATATGTATATATATATATATATATATATATATATATGTGTGTGTGTGTGTGTGTGCGCGCGTGTGTGTGCGCGCGTGTGTGTGTGTGTGTTTATCCACTAAATTTACGAAACCGAAAAATCAACTTTCATGCTAAAAAAAGAAGAAACGTTCTACATAGTAACCCATTAGAACGAACGCCTCCAAATCCTACCAACCTATCTATTGTAGAAGCATAAAAAACTCTTGAATGTTGTTACTGTGGGTGTGCATGAAGGCCGGCTACTGCATTTTGCCTATCCTAACCTTGGTGGTATCGGTGCCCATTTCCTGGGGCAATTTGACCTTTCACTTTGACCTAGCTTGGAAGCGGGTCGTTGGTCAAAGGGCTTTATTGTTTGATAAAAAATTTTCATACTACTATTACTACTACTATTACTACTACTACTACTATACTACTACTGCTACTTATAATAATAATAATAATAATTACCCCTATATGATAAAGACCAATGTCTGGCTATATATATATATATATATATATATATATATATATATATATATATATATATATATATATATATATATATATATATATCCGGTCACACAAGCTCTCTCCGTCCCTCGAGTAGTGGGGAGTGGGAGTAGTGGGGAGTGGGAGTAGTGGGGAGTGGGAGTAGTGGGGAGTGGGAGTAGTCATACCCTGGTGAGAAGGGGGTATGTGTATGTTCATATATAAATATTAAGCCATCATTTATGACGAGTAGCGTATATAAATGATAATAATACTAATAACAATAATAATAATAATAATAATAATAATAATTTAATATTCTACTATGACCCAGCTTGATGAGAAAAAGTCATTGAGCAAGAAGTTTCATTGTAAGATAATTCTAATGAAAAATGAACACAATTGCAATGATAACAACAATGTGCCCTTTATCTTTGATCATCTTTGCAAGGGACTGCTGTTCAAGAGGCTTCACTGTCTGGTCATATTTTGATAAACTATAATACTAAATCGAGTTCCGTGTTTTATTTTCTAAAAGATAATAAGCTCTATCGAACTCCATAGATATGCATGGCTATAAGCATCATATAAGCAAGTGATTATCCAGTAAACTTATAACAAATCAGAAGCACAAGAAAAAAAGAAAATATCAGAAATGACAATAAACGGATTAAAGTTCTTCTAAATCTTTCAAACATGCGTATCCCACCTTTGTGCAAGTTATTTTTTCCAACCTTTGAAGATTATGAGATTAAAAATGTTTCCATTTAGAAACACTAACAGAAATGATTTTTCACATGTTTGCCATAATACTAATCACCTTCAGTGTTGGGTCAAAAGTATTTTCAAGATATTCGAGTAAAAAATGTTAATCTTATATTCGAAAATAATTGGTAGCTTTATGAATCAATAATGTAGCATCAGATATTGACTTATCAATTACTTGTTACTTTTTATTCAAAGCTGATTATATTGTTCTCTTCCATGGTTTTACCATACATGAATATAGAAACCCGATTCCAACATCACTTTAATAAAAATCTTGAAACTGGTGAGAAGAGGATCAGAAATTTCATTGCCCATATTTCTAAAAAGAGATTTAAGCAAATTCTGGTCCTCTGCATTTCAAATCCCATTAAGTTCGAGAGAGAGAGAGAGAGAGAGAGAGAGAGAGAGAGAGAGAGAGAGAGAGAGAGAGAGAGAATAAGTGGTTCACTCTCCAGTTTGCTAACGTTCTATTTGACCAGATGTTGGTTTGAATACTATCCGAAGAAAGCTGGCATTTATGAACTACACCTTTGCCTTTCATAACCACAACTATTACTTGCTCAAATACACGCTAAGTTCATTAACATGAGAACATTTAAAAGACTCATTTGCAAATACTGAATATCAAAAGCACGACCCAACCCTTCTATTTTTGTCTATCTATAAATTCATAAGCACAATGTATCAAAAATATTTCAAAATCTACAAAATGAATTCGATATCTTCTGAGTGTTTATTTTTTTTTGGGGGGAGGGGTTGAGACAGGAGGTTGCACATTATTATTTGCATAAACAACTGCCATAGAAATTGAAAGGATTTTTTTTATTCTAATGATAATTTAGAGTAGTATATAGTCTAACACATTCTCTGTAAACTGATGAATATCTGATGCCCTTCATCAGTAACGCATCACCGTATTCTTTATGGAAAAACTTCTCCAAGAGGAGAAAATTTCTAGACCGATATTCATTGCACAAATTCAGGTTTGCTTTTGATCAACAGAGTTGCCCTTGCAAAACTCTTAACTTTCCATTGCTCCACTTATGCAATATTCGTTTTTTGTCTACTCAACAACAAGAAAAGTAACGATTAACGAACAGCTTGATTTGCATTTGAATTACTTACAACGATCTTGGCCTTTTTGTTGAGCTTGAGGTAACCCAGCTTCCAGAAAAAGGGTTTCTTGAAGTACTGTAAAGTACTTGAGGGATTCATCGTGATCACTCCTAATACATTCACTGTCTTGATGACCTCTTAAATCTACCCATCACTAAACCGGGTAGGGATTGACATTTACGCCCCAACCGGACTGACGACAGCTCACTTTCTAGGGAAACGTTGAAATCTCTCAAGATCTATCCAAGTGAGTAAACTGGATATAACAATCGGCATACCACTTCACAAATCACTTGATAAGTAGAGGCGAAATTAAATAATCGGTTGTAACGATTACATTGATAAATGCAAATTATCGCTCTGACCCTTCACATCCATTCGGTATTGACCTTTACGTCTGCCCAGGGGCGTGACCAAAGAAAAGGTGCCTCAAAGGCAAACGAGTCCGAGACGAAGGGCAACACCAGGTTCCAGCGAGTAGGCCACCTCTTCTCCACCGGACTAGCAGACACACACTGAGACACTGGCACTATGAATATTTCTCTACTGCACCGGACGGGACGCGAAGATCTTCCGAGGCTTAGGGGTAACGCGGGGCGCGCACGCGCTCTCCACAACATGGGAAAACTTTCTCTTAACTGTAGGTCTCCTCTTTAGCTTCTGGTTCCTCCAGGGGATGGGTTGAGGAGGACTAGTTAGAAGGGGAGGGGGACGGAAGGGAAAAGTGGGGAGGCTATCGACGCATTCCTCTGTTTACTGGATGAAATTATCTTAATTAAATATTTCCTATATAGCCAATTACCCTTCAGAGACTGCCATTAACTATTTTTCGTAACCTGCGAAAGTCTCCTCTTGCAATAATGGCGGAAGAGATGCCTTCCCTTCTAGCCAATAAAAAAGTATAAACAAATAAAAATGATGATTATCGTTTCCATCGGTAATAGAAACTTTTAAATACTTCCTGACTCAAGAAGGTAATTACTAAAAAGTATATAGAAAAATTACCACCCTCGTCCTTTGAAACATGCTCTACCCCATACATAACTAATTCCTTAAATGCAAAAATAGTCAGCGACCGAATTCTGAATGGCGTGAATAGATGAAATTCTAGAATCTAGAGTACCCCCAGCCAACCCTATTACAAACACAACATACCAACCCAAAGACTTTAAACGGTCTGAAGTAGATGGTAATGGGTTACAATAGGGTTCAAAAAACCAACACAGGATTCACTCTAAATCAACAGCACATGAAATGAATGTTCTTATTCAAGAATGGCAATCTCTACTAAAATGTGGGATACGAATAATTTCTATTCTTACGTGTTCTTGCTTCAAACGATGAACTGCTATTTACTAAGTATGAAATTGATGTATCATTAACATAGATACCGATTTTACGGGATAGAACCTATGTTAAAGGAATCAAGAAAAAGGCGAGGAGAACTTATAATGAGTTTGCCTACCGTCCAAAGGATGCAAAGTACCCGATTTCTATAATGCTGAATAACTCAGGGAAAACTGAAACAAGAGTAAAATTCCAAGCTTAGTAATAAAGGAAAAGGAATCATTTATGTTCGAATGATTTCATCTTAGATCATCAACTACCAATTCCGTAGCAACGCTTCTCGTTTCAAAGGGTAAACTCAGTTTTTATCTATACAAGACTCATGTCGACCATTTAACTTTTACCCAATTAAAATTGTGATACTGCAGTACACAATGCAGTCATTTAGCGTTTACAAATTAAGGATTTTATTTATATTGAAATGTAGGTGCAAACTTTTTGCACACAAAAATTTTATAATAATGATAATGATAATGATAATGATTATTATTATTATCATCATCATCATTATTATTAGAGAGTAGAGGTCCCCTTTTTGTTTTGTTTCATTTGTTGATGTCGGCTACCCCCCAAAATTGGGGGAAGTGCCTTGGTAGATGTATTATTATTATTATTATTATTATTATTATTATTATTATTATCAATATAAGCTAAGCTATAACCCGAGTTGGAAAAGCAAAGGCTTATAGCAAATACAAATACAAAATCACAAAATTCCTCGGAACTTTATTTGCGATCTTGGCACGTTTATCGAAAACAAGACATTTCTCTGGCCATGCCTTGTTTACAACGGATTTCTTAAAGGAATCAATGCGTTCATGACTATGGAATTGAATTCAAGCATTTGGTTTTTCAAGTCCTGCTGATATATCAGTGCAACATATAGCAATGAACCGTCAAATCTTCCACGCGTGCATAACACGGCTGAAAGGCTGTGTAAATAGCGAAAGCTAATAAAAGCCACACGTGTTGCAAACGCGTTCAGATCAAACATCTCTCGGTGCTTACGTCATCGTTAATGTGTCGATGAATCAGGTTATAAAAAAAGAATGTCCATCACAATTCAATCAATCCGATCAAGTGCTATGATAAGGCAGTCATTGATCATAATCTAAGAATAGAAATAGCTTTCTAATGGATTATATCAATGACCATATTAAAAGCTAATCTTAGAACAAATTTGACATTAAAAGTTAAAGCTTTCCATTAATGATTGGTATAGAAAGTAATGACTTATTTTATCAAATATGGCACCTGAATTTTAAAAGATTCTAATTTGATAATACATGTATACGTGGTACCTAGTAGCTACTTTACACACATACACACACACACAGATATATATATATATATATATATATATATATATATATATATATATATATATATATATATATATATATATATATATACATATATTCCAAGTGCTATATATAAACGTAGGACCTGTATATCATGGTTCGGAATATAAATAAAAAAGAATCATTCCTTTCAGTTATCTATCTAAATGAACTGTTAATTTCTTATTGGGTTTATCATAAAAAGTACCTTACTTTAAAAAAAAAATGACACATACATTTGCTGAAACTGGAGGGGTCCTCCATTCCTTTGAGAGTTGATCCTAAAAAGTACCTTGATTCTAAAAAATGAACAAAGCATTTACAGAGACAGGAGGGATCCTCCCATTCTTAAACCCAAAGTCGGAACTACTGGTACCTAGTTTCTCCCATCTCCTGGACAAACAAACAACAATGAGAATTTGCGAGGTTGTCACACGAGAACATTTACTGTATTTTTTCCCAACACTTTTGCTAACTTAACGTCACGCGTGTGTTCGTTTCGTCGATGCTAAAGTAGTACGAACAAGAACAAATTCGGTTTAGAAAAAATACGCTGTGCTTGGTGCAGAGTTCGGTGGCAAGATGCTAAAAGATATTAGAAAACTTGCTTTGATGATTGCTTGGTCCCACCTGTACGCACGTCATGTGATCGATTTGACACGTAATACAAAAACATCATTTGGACTACTTTGGACGCTAAATTTATCGAATAACACTTTCACTGTTCAAGGTAATCTCAAAGAATGTCCGCACATTCTTCTCAAGACCCAAAAAATTTTGAATTAAAAGTATTTCGGTTGAAAAAATTATATTTTTAAATTCAAAGGTTTTTCAAGGAAAAAAGTAAGCTTCATAAAATGAACTATCTAAAATTAAGAACAAATTTCACGCAACTATATTCAAAATACTGTGATCAAAAGATATGGACAAATTTAGTGAATACTTAATAATTCTCTTGAGGAAAAAAAAACAAACTCACTCATAATATTAAATTGAGAAAAGAAAAATGTCTTTTCTTGTGAAGTACTAAACAAGCCTCAATTTGATTTTCGAATCGTTAAAATAAAGATCCAATGAAAAAATTATGCATTTCTACTTATTGCAAACAAGATCACATCCATATGCTTCATGACTTGATTCTCGAGAGGAAAACCCAAATTGAAATGCGAGAGAGAAACCTTTAGCATATAAATCATTTCATAATATAGGCCTTGTTAACAGGCCATGAATTCAAGTTCCTGATGAATAACCGAACATTATTTTTCCAGATTTCAAATGACCACATTGACGCTTTTTACCTTTCATTGTTCATAGTAAGTACAATCAATGGAAATTGTTTTAATTGAGGCAATGTTTATTGTGTAATTTGTAACCCGACAACATACATATGAAATTCTTCAAATTTGGACTGAATGAAATTGTGTGCGAGTTGTAGGCTTACTGGAGTAAATAAGAAGTCTGGTCATTGAGGGAAAAAATGAGGGCTTGAAATTATGAGAATGAAAGTGGGTCTTTTGTAAGAGAATTTAATTCGTTTTCACTTTCGGCCGAATTTGTTCCAATTCATTTTTTTTTCTCGTGGGTAAGTAATAGTTATCACTCTCAAAGAAAGAAAGAGAAAGGAAAACTCAGAAGCAGGAACTTTTAAATAAGTGTCTGAAGAATATAAAAACTAAAATGATTATACGGAAACTAATGTCTTTACTCAAGTCGTTAAACTGTCTATCGAAAGAGCAATGATCGCCACAAAATCACACGGTGTTCCTCCCATTTAGAAGAAAGCTGTTGACAAAGAGAGTCTAATCTTATGCAGCTGTCGACAAAATAAAACGTCTCGACTAAAGGCTCATGCCTAGTACATTGGTAACGTGTTTGCCTAGCATTCGGATGGCGAAAGATCGATCCCAGTTCGGGACCGTGAGTTTAAGCTGTTTACTGAGGAGGCCACTGCTATGGTTGGGCTTGCCCCGCTGACGTTCTGGTGAGCATCTATTCGGATGAAACTGGAACAGAAACCAGACACTGCCTTCCCAGAACAAGGCTTCACCTCATTCAAGTGGCATTCAAACTACATTGCATGTTATTCACATACTAGTGTACACGACCCGTCAAAAACGATGTCTAAATAGTTAGACAGATATGTACACATACGAACCAAACACCAACCTCTCACCAGGGTATGACTACTCCTTTTTCCCATATAGCCAGGGACGGGGAGAGCTGAGCACGACCGAAAAGAAATATATATATATATATATATATATATATATATATATATATATATATATATATATATATATACAAACACACATATATATATATACACACACACACATATATATATATATATATATATATATATATATATATATATACTTTATTGTAAACAAGTAGTCTTATGATATATTTTCTAATTTGATGAGATATTGCTATTATTATTTTACAGAAAAGAATGCCAATATTAGAAAACAGTGAAAACCGCAAAGAAAAAATATATACAGTAAATATAAATCATCAGAAATAATTTTACAGTGATAAATAAAGACAGTGAAATAGTAATATTGATTGATATATAGATGAGAATATACTGTCCGGTGAACAGATGATGTATTTGGCAGCAAGAATTAATATCTTAGTTAATATTAAGATATTTTAAGTAACAACTTTAAAATCTAAGTTGCAATCTTTCTAGAGCATATGTTATGTCTAATGTCTAAGAGAGTACTTTGTTGCAAAGGGAAAGTTTATGATGATTTCACTTCTTTTTAAGAGTTAAGTAGAGACCATTAGCATGAAGGCTATTCTAATATAATACTTTTTACCCACACCAACGGAGTTGGAAGGAGGTTATTTTTTCGTCCCTGCTTGTCTGTTCGTCCGTTTGTGTGTTTGTTTGCGAGCAACTTCCTGGCCAGACTTTTACTTATAGAATAGTGAAAAATTCGGGGATTAATTTCAATATTGAGACATGGAAGTGATTCAAATTTCAAAGTCCTTGGTCAAAGGCCAAGGGCAAGGTTGAGTGAAAGGTTGACCGAATTAATCCTAACCTTAACACCAAGTTCGCACACGGTTATCGCACAGACTTCAAATACGCCTACGGCCTAAATTGATACTGGGAAAGGCAAGCTGGTTTCGAGAAATAAGCTACCGTGGCGGAGGTCTGCACTCTCAGAGTGCTTTTCTAGTTTATACAAATAATCAGAATTTACATTGATGAACAACGGATATAAAAATTTGCCAGCCTATAATAATTCAACCATATTCACAATAAGAAAAATACAAGCCATCTAAAAACATTGAGATATTTCCATGAAAATACAAAATTAAACAAAAAAAATTATCTATTGTAAAAAAAATACAAAAGTATGGCATTTTTTTCTAATCATAATACAAAGAGGTTTTTATTTTACACACACATAAAACAGCACACAATAGCGTACATTTGAACAGTGTAATATCTCATATAATGATACACAGAAATTAACACATTTACCAACGTACACTATTCAAAATGAAGTTATCAACATGGACGTACTATCGTAATTGATAGTCATCACTACATAAATAATAAGTATCATAAGTAATCGGATATGAGAGTGCGGAATCTTTGGATGTAAACAAGTTATAAGAACCCATATGTTCCGAAGCTACCAAGCCACCAAAAGACCTGTTCACTTCCATCGCTATCTTCCTAAGTTTGAGTGCAGCAGTGGAATCTGTCAGATCCGGTTTGCCGATCTGTAAACACTCCACAAGATACAGGGAAACGTGGAGCTCTTCTATACAATATTGAAGTAAATTCTTAGAAGTTTATTTACTTTTGTGTTCGATCCTATTAGAGACCCTTATGATCTATTTAATCCCTTCATCTATTCCTCCCGGTAGAGATAATCTATGCAATCATGGTAACTTTCCTGTGACATTTTTTTAATTCCTAATTTTACATTATGCTTTGCGATTGATCAAAACTTTATCATTGATCTGACAGCCTTCTACATGGTGCGGGTTTTAATCTTACCTAGGAACAATTTATGTATTTACTTTCTTTCCGAAATCAGTGGTTTCAGTGAAAAACATATACAGTACATATTAGGAATTATAAAAAGGAATAGGCGTTACAATACACACATGCTATTCTATTTTATTTCTCTTCCTCATGTTTGTTTTCAAGCTTTTATAACTTACATGTGAAGGATCTAATTTAGTTACTATTCTTAAAATATTTTATTTTGATTGTTTATTTTTATATTATAGTTTATTTATTTCCTTGTTTCCTCTCCTCACTGGGCTAGTTTTTCCTATTGGAGCTCTTGGGCTTATAGCATCTTGTTTTTCCAACTGAGGTTATAGCCTTGCTTGTAATAATAAATATAAATATAAATATATATATATATATATATATATATAT
>NC_090727.1:147005560-147018060 GCF_036898095.1 Palaemon carinicauda | reverse complement strand
TCTCCATTAGCCATATATTTTCCACAATATAAGAGCTTTTCTCGTTGAAGATTTCTTTAGGTTTTGGCTTCGAGAGTTATGTGTACTTTATCTATCTCATAAATAAACAAAACTAAGTTAATAAAAAAAGAACCCCCCCCCCCCATTTGGTTTTTCGTTTGCATAACCATTCATTCAACTTATAACGTGAAAGACTTTTGGAGCTTTGGGACGATACCTACAGTGATCTAATTATCCAAGCGAATTACGAACCATAATCTAAAATAAACTGAAATTCCTGTTGTGGCCTATTGGAAGCGTCCCTGCCTTGCATTTTGTCGGACTTGGGTCGACACCCGCTTAAGTTCGGTAATTTCTTGCAGTGTCTACAACCTCACCAACCTTGCCAGATAAGGATGGGCTTTTGGTGAGAATATAGAGTAGGTCTACCGGCTAAGTCATCAGCAGCTATTACCTGGCCCTCCCTGGTACTAGCTTTGGTGGAGAGGGGACTTGGGCGCTGATCATAGGTATATATGGCCATTCTCTAGGGCATCGTTCCACGAAGGTAATCACTGTCCCTTGCCTCTGCCACTCATGACCAACCTATATAACTTTAAAAAAATCCCTATTTGGTTGGAAACCAAATTTAAAAGTTTAAGATATAATGAGGGGAAAAAGAAAAGAAAGTAAAAGTACAAAGCAAAGGTACCAATAAGAATCTTTTTCCAAACCAATTAAAAATAATCAATACATACTTAGCGCACACACTAATATATTTGTTATCATAGCCTGTATGTAGAACATGTAGGAAGTACTTGCTATAATCAACAAGGCAGAATCTGTGAGCTCCTCAAGGAGCAAAAACCTTGCCTGGCAGAGCCTGCCTGCTTCTGCTACAGTAAAGATATATTTTCTCAGAAGTTTAACTTTATACAGCTCTTATTAGCTACAGGCTGGAGGTAAGAACTAAAACATGTTTAATAAAATCAGGGCCGATTTGTGGGTACACGCATACACACAGTCCCATACATACATACATACATACTGTATATATATATATATATATATATATATATATATATATATATATATATACAGTATATATATATATATATAAATACACACAAATACATACATACATATGTATACTGTACATAATATATAAATATATGTGTGTATATATATACAAACATATAAATATATATTCATATATATATATTATATATATAATTATATATATATATATATATATATATATATATATATATCCGTGTGTATCTGTATGCGTAGATAACATCATTGATCAATTATAAAATGGCAATCTTTTTACCTCTTCATTTACACAAACAAGCAAACACACAAGTGTGCACGATACAAACACACACACACACATATCTTTACGTGTCTATGCAACCATGTTGTCGTAAAAACAATTATGTATGGATTCATAAAAAAATTCTAAATGCTGAATAACATACAGGCCATATTTCTATCAGTAACAACGGACAGTTTCATTACAGTCGGTGAAGAAACTCATCACCTTTTAATTACGCAAAAGAAAGTTGATGTACGGAACTGTCAAGGGTCAACCACTTCCGGTGTACAAGACTTCTTATTTTCCCGTTATACAATTGTTCTTTTCTTTCTTTTGCATTTATCATTACTATTTTGCATCCTCGACTTTAAGAACTGTTTCCTTCCTCTTCATTCGTTAACAGTCTCCCATTCCTGGCAGTGACATTCTCTCTCTCTCTCTCTCTCTCTCTCTCTCTCTCTCTCTCTCTCCTAATAAAGCTTTTATTGCGGGCCATATAGCATCTCTTGTCTTACGATTGCTAGTCTGGGGTTCGAGTCCTGCTTAAACTCGTTAGTTCATTTGGTCGCTGCAACCTCACCATCCTTGTGAGCTAAGGATGAGGGTTTTGGAGAAGCCTATATATCTATCTGCTGAGTTATCAGCAGCCATTGCCTGGCCCTCCTTGGTCCTAGCTTGGGTGGAGAGGGGGCTTGGGCGCTGATCATATGTAATATGGTCTGTCTCTATGGCATTTTCCTCCTTGATAGGGCAATGTCACTGTCCCTTGCCTCTGCCATTCATGAGCGGCCTTTAAACCTTTAAATCGTTATTGGCGATATGAAGAGAAAAACATAGTATTCTCTCTCTCTCTCTCTCTCTCTCTCTCTCTCTCTCTCTCTCTCTCTCTCTCTCTCTCTCTCTCTCTCTCTCTCTCTCTCTCTCTCCTAATAAAGCTTTTACTGCGGGCCATAAACATCTCTACATATGTGTAGATACTTCGAACGGATGAAAGAAATTAGTGCGAACAATAAAAGTGACAGGCAATGCTCTTCAAAATTGGGTCTAGGTCTCTCGACGTCGCTGGAACAATAAAACAACTGTTGGTGACTGACTCGCTGATTGATACAATGATTATTCCCTGGCGCTATAATAACAATCTAAGAATTATTGCTTGTTCCATATGGCCAGCACTGGGGCCGGGGAGATCCCTCAGCACCACGGTGTCACTGTGGGGGAAGGCAGTTGTTCTAAAACTTGAAAGATTAGATTGCATGAGGAATGAGAGAAATTTGGAACGGAAATAAAGAAGAAACATAAAAAGGGGGTGCGGTTAAGGATCGAAGGGACACTGTAAAAACCCTTTCGTAATCCCTTAAAACATGCACTACACAAGGGGCACTGGTAGTACAGTTGGCTTCATTAATTCCGGTACACTTCATAGGAAGCTGAGGAGATGAGTGTACCAGAATTAAAGAAGCCAACTGTAATATACCCCGTACGTATCTATTATTATTGTGGGCAAATATTCCTACCAAACAGGAGTAAACTAATATCTTGGTGAACAATTTACCCTAAAACAGAGAACATTAAATAGAAAATACATGAAAATAAAAATCCCATATATCCATATTGTATATAAGACATACAAAAAAGTAATTGCACTTATAAGTCGATTACGGGTATATATATATATATATATATATATATATATATATATATATATATATATGCATATATATATATATATATATGCATATATATATATATATATATATATATATATATATCGTGTCAAGCTATGGAGGAAAGGGAGTAGTCGTACCACGCGAAAAGGAAGGGTACTCGGAAACCATTCTCACCCACAACTTGCCAAACCAGAGGGATGTAGTCAAGAAAGGGGGATGGGGTGGGAAGGGTTCAATTTAGAAACCAAATTTAACTGCTCGGGTACATCAGTATTTGCATAATGTATTTCAGGCAGAGCTCATTTCTCTGCTTTCGAGTACGGATTTTTAATATATTCTAAAATATATTTTTTCCAGACATATTAAAGAACATTTTGATCCTGATTTATATGTTGAAAATCCATGAATGAAAAGCGGATATTAGATGACTATGCAAACATAAATCAGTCCGTAAATCCTAACAGCACTGATATTATGCATTAATACTCTCTCTCTCTCTCTCTCTCTCTCTCTCTCTCTCTCTCTCTCTCTCTCTCTCTCTCTCTCAGAATGGACATTTTCCTTTGTGGATGTCTGTGAGCCACCCCAAAATTATCATTTAAAGCCTTGAATTACCTGTATCAGGGTGTATCACGAATTAAATTCCACATTAGGTATAATTAAAGAAAGATTCATAGTACAGTACTGTACAACAGTAGCTTTACACTTAAAAGCTAGTTCCTAACTTCTGAAAAGCCACCACCCCACTCTTTAATGATTCTTGAAGATAATTTCGACCTAAATAAACAAACAGACCTACAGGTGGACAGCAGAACTAAGGAGATTATACTTGAAGACATTAATCTCGCAAAATAGGAAAAACTTTCTAAGTTATTGATGCTTCGTACAAACTTCAGCAAGATGTTTTACGTCACCACCACAAGCAAATTGAAAAACAGGTTTTCGCTAACATACGGCAGATGAATGCAAAGACAATTATATAAAAAATTAATAGGTAATAGTTTCATTTAGTTTTTTAGATATACAAAATAAACATAAATAGACAATGCAACAAGAAAATAAAAGACAGCATCACGGTCTCCGTTGTCTTGGGTTAGAGTTCTCTTGCTTGAGGGTACACTCGGGCACACTATTCTATTTTATTTCTCTCCTCTTGTTTTCTGATCATATTTTATTTTTCCTTATTTCCTTTCCTCACTGGGCTATTTTCCCTGCTGGGGCCGCTGAGCTTATAGCATCCTGCTTTTTCAGGGTTGTAGCTTAGCAAGTAATAATAATAATAATAATAATAATAATAATAATAATAATAATAATAATAATAATAATAATAATCTGTCTGCATCCCTCCCGGAGCCAACCAAACAACAGCCAAACTGTTGACATTATCATAGCGGCTTTTATGACCATCACATCATCCTAATGACTCCAGTTTGCGTTTGTACCATCATCGAAGAAAAGAAAAACATTCCTCGCGGCGATGGAAAGCCTTGGAGTGAAAGCGCTCGTGGCATTCCAGCTAAGAGAACAGATGTCGTTGGAGAAGAAGGCCCACCAGTGAGTGATTACCCATTTCCGGTTATACCACCAGGATAAGAGGCGGAAAAAAAGAACGATGAATGGTGTTGGAAATGCAAAAATGTCTGACTAATATATATATATATATATGTATATATATATATATATATATATATATATATATATATATATATATATATATATATATATATACAGTATATATATACTGTATATATATATATATATATATATATATATATATATATATACAGTATATATATACTGTATATATATATATATATATACATATACATACACTGTATATATGTATATAATATATATATAATTTATATATATATATATATATATATATATATATATATATACTGTATACACATAAATATACATATACATATACATATACATACATATATATATATATATATATATATATATATATATATATATATATATATATATATATATATCCTGTCACGATTAGGGGAAGGGGGACTAGTCAAGCCCTGTTGAGAGGGGGTTACCCAAAGAAGCACAGTCGGACACCACACACTCCCACATATTGCCGAACCAGCGTGTTGTAGCTAAGAAAGAGGAAAGGGGTGGGAAGGGTTGAATCTGTGAGTGCGCATATCTATCTAAAGATTTAAGAAGACTTATTTGACGGCTCGCATACACTAATAATAATAACAAAATGGTATCATTACTTTCCATACCATTTCACTAAATTCTTATTAAAATCAACATGAAAGTATCCACAAAGTTTCTAAATGATTTTCTGTTTAAATTACGATACGATTACACCTCTTTAATATACTTTTTAAAAATTATATCATAATAAGCAAAATAAAAATTTTAACTATATTGATACCACCTACATTATTAGACAAAATATCATTGTTTACAGCACCGATACCAAAAATAATACAGATTAATATCACAACTATGAGAGATCCAATTACATCCTTTGATTTGTGAATTCCATGCGTTTTCATCTGCTGAAAACTTCCAGAAATATGATTTGCTTGTTTGTAATCTCCCTAAACTGATGAAGCCAATAAGAAAGTAACCAAATGTAGAAACACTTTCTCTATACCCATTTCTAAATCTATACGCCAATCATATTTCAAAATCTACTTTGCTCACATTTCTGAATCGCAACTAACTAAAAATCTACAATAATCGCAATATAGAACTTCAAAAGTTCAAACTTACAGTAAATGTTTTTATGTTGAACAGGCTGACATAGGTATTTTTATAGTTTATATATGATAAATCTATTTTGATGATGAACTGTTTTTGAAATATTTTATTTTAATTGTTCATTATTTCTCATATCATTTATTTATATCCTTATTTCCTTTCCTCACTGGGCTATTTTTTCCCTGTTGGAGCTCTTGGGCGTAAAGCATCTTGCTTTTCCAACTAGGGTTATAGCTTAGCTAGTAATAATAATAATAATAATAATAATAATAATAATAATAATAATAATAATAATAATAATAATAATGTGAATTTCTCATCACTGTACCGACAAATTATGATTCATAGCTCGTGAAATGTTTCTCATAATCAATATATCCGTCATATCTAACTACGATAATGCATTTAAAATTTGAAAGTTCGGCATGAATGGCAGAGGCAAGAGACAGGGACAATGGCCTAAAATCTGATCATTCATACATATGATCAGCGCTTCTCCACCCAAGCTAGGACCAGGGAAGGCCAGTCAACAGCTGCTGAAGACTCGGCAGGTATACCTATAGGCTCCCCAAAACAACAACACCCCAAAATCCATAGCTCACAATGATGGTGAGGTTGAAGACACTACAAGAAACTATAGAGCTTGAGCGGGTCACGAATCCTAGTCCGGTAGATAACCAAGCAAGGACGTTTCCAATAGCCAAGATACAAACTTCTCACACAATTACATAACTGGTAACTTGTTAATCCTTGAATGTAATGCATTTGATTATTGTTCTTATTCTTCTTCGCTCTAGGAGTTAACTACTGCACTATAATTGTTCAGTGGCTACTTTCCTCTTGCTAAGGATAGAAGAGAGACTTTTTAGCTATGGTAAACAGCTCTTCTAGGAGAAAGGCACTACAAAATTAAACCATTGTTCTCTAGTCTTGGGTAGTGCCATAGCCTCTGTACCATGGTCTTCCACTGTTTTGGGGTAGAGTTCTCTTCCTTGAGGGTACACACAGGCACACTATTCTGTCTTATTTCTTTTCCTCTTGTTTCTAAGTTTTTATAGTATATATATTCATGATTTATGTTGTTACTGTTCTAAAAATATCTTATTTTAATTGTTCATTCATTACATCTCTGGTAGTTTATTTATTTCCTTATTTCCTTTCCTCACTGGGCTATTTTCCCCGAAGGAGCCCTCGGTCTTATGCCATCCTGCTTTCCCATTTACGGTTGTAACTTTGCAAGCAGTAATAATAATAATAATAATAATAATAATAATAATAATAATAATAATAATGTGTTCTTCCAACCAGCTTGAAACTAATCAGGTATTTTGTTATCTAGGAGTCAAAGTTTTTATTACATTATTTATATCATTCTCCATATTTACCCCAACTTCCTATAGCTTTGGCAAGTATGAGCATGTGCGTATGTCATGATATTTTTCCAGTTTATCTAATCATGTGTATCTCGAAATTTCAACAGTTTGTTGCATGCACCTAGTTAACATACATTTAGGTTCTCGGGTATTTCTATGAAATTCCAGGTTTTAAAGGGGCTGCTAATTTTGTTTATTCATTCCTTACTTATAGGAAACCTTTAGTTTTTAAACTCTTCATGCAGGATACAGGAAATTTTTACTCGATGCAGATGAGGGTTTTGTGTAGGTAGGCCTATATCAAATTGATGTGAAATAGGGGAAGTTTTTTGACAAATGTTGATAACAAAAACATTATATTCTGAAGTGCCTTCATCTAAGGGTACAGTTAAACACAAGTATTCTTGGCACACCTCTAAGAAGGGCACCCTGTCACAGCCTTACTGCGGGGCGAGTAACCAAAATGATGGTGTAGGAAGAGATGGCGGAGGTGGTGGATTGGCTAAACACAATAGTTCGACGTGCAGTACGGGTGTGACAAGGTGCACTTCTTCAGAGCGAGTTGTGCCAAGAAATCCTGCATCCAACTGTAAATATATTCATACATACATATATACACACTTAATACAGTATATATATATATATATATATATATATATATATATATATATATATATACATATACATATATATACATATACATATATACATACATATATACATATACATACATACATACATATATATACATACATACATACATACATACGTACATACATACATATATACATACATACATATATATAGGATATTTTGCGAGAGTCTATAGGACTACTTGCCGAGTCATCAGCAGCCCTTACCTGACCCTCCCTGGTCCTAGCTTGGGTGGAAAGGGGGGCTTGGACGCTGATCATATGTATAAATGGCCATTCTCTGGGGCATTGTCACTGTCCCTGGCCTCTGCCATTCATAGGTGACCTTTAAACTTTATATATGATCAGTCTCTAGGGCATTGTCTTGCTAGCCACGGGACTGTCACTCACCCTTGCCTCTGCCATTCACGAGTGACCTTTAAATCTTTAAACTCTCATTCAATAGTAGTAACCTGGGAGGAGGTCTCTTTCAGAAGCAACAAAAACTTCTAACAGGCCGTTCATTCAAAAGTTTCCCCTTACCACAGTGGAATGCCCCATAGTGAAAGTCCCATCTAAGGTCAAGAGGGCCTACGCAGAAGTTCAGCGTCGAAGATCCTGAGGTCACGACGACTTGTTTTCTTTTTTCCCAGAGTTTAGAGAAATCTGAAACTGTTTCCTGCCACTACGAATGTACTATAGAATTTTCTATGCATTTTTTTTTTTTACATAAGGCTCCAATTCTAAAAGATACTATTTTTTCAGACCTGTCTGGGCTAAGGCGCTTGATCTTGAGTTTTGTGGCTGCAAACGGGGAATTTGTCCACCAATCATTGGCAAGTTATTCACAAATCAGTAAGTTATTATTGTCAACGGATATAAACATTATCTAATGCTATTTATTTTCTTGACTGTGGTATAACGTTTCAACAACAATTAGGTCAACTCAATAATATTCAATATATTTATCTAACATCTCATCTAATCTAATTACCATCGTTTTGCCTTATTTTATAAGAGGATTAAGATAAACTTCTTAATAATCACAAGTACACGGAAAACTTGGATGCCTTACGGATCTAATCGTCCTCTTTTCCCGTTCGCATCTAATGATTGTTTTTAAGAAGGTAAATGGAATACCAGAGTTCAAAAAAAAAATTAATGCATTAGTTGAAAAAAAAAAAAAAAAAATTATTAACCAGCTCAAAATCTAGTGCTATTTGTGTGTTCCCAGATTGATGCTGCCCGAAAACTCAACGTAGCAGGTCTCATTGAGCGCTATTTACTATCGCAAGTAAAATTTATTTAGTATCGAAACTACATTCTTTATCTACACAACGTTCTTCCGGCTTTTATAAGACATTTTAGATTACAACGTGATATAGTAAAACGAAAATACGTAAGCATTCATTTTAAGTGACATGTAGATTAAGCTTGTTCAGTTATTAAATTTTTTTCAAATATACACTGTTGCCGTTAGAAATTATTTTTTATACAGTAATTTGAGTGTTTGCGGAAAAGAATCTCTAACGAGTTTTTTCGCATAGAATGAATACAACATAAGGGAAAAAAAATGTTCGAAGTTAACGAAAGGACATGAAACTAGGAATCAAAATCTATAGAGCTTTCTATAGACCTTTCTAGGAAGGTTTTCCGGGAAGGAGTTACGTTCGGTAACATGTAGATTGGTTCATCTAATAATAGCAGCATATTAAAAAAAAAAAAAAAATCACGAGCATGTTGATTGTTCCATGTAATCTATTTTTTGTCTGATCATTAGTGGCACTATTCATCACCTAAGCTGAAAGACTGCTCCCAAAGGAAGCTATATTAAGTATATGAAGAAGTTCCAAGAGTGGCTTTTGCTAAAACAATGCGCATGTATTTTCCATTCTTTGGAACTATATTATTCAATCTTTGTCGAGAGAGAGAGAGAGAGAGAGAGAGAGAGAGAGAGAGAGAGAGAGAGAGAGAGAGGAGAGAGAGAGAGAGAGAGAGAGAGAGAGAGAGAGAGAGACCTATTACTTAAAAGTTGATACCAATAAATAACTTTAGATTGCATTTTGGAATTGGTTATTCCATTTTTTATTTACGATATAGATAACACGATATAATTTACTTACGGATATTCCAGCGTTACAATACCATAATACGATCCACATGCAACTCACCTGCAATAAGAATGAAAATTTTAGAATAAAACCATAAATAAAAACAGCAAATAAAATATTCGATTTAATTACCTTAACAATAATTTCAATATACAATCATAAAAGTATCTTCATATCAAAATAATATATTTATGCGTTTGCATCAGGCAAGACTTTTTTTAAAAAAAAGCCTTATTTCATCTTTTAAGGATACAAACTACAAAAAAAAGAAGATAAAACTATTTCAAATATACCACGAACCATGTATAAAAATATGATCTGAGGGAGGTGTAGTCGGACTTAAAAATATCGTGCATCTTTCTGATAAATACATGCCTAACCTTGGTATTTAGTACAATTTAAACAAATTCTATTCCATACAAGTTTGGGATTCGTTTGAAATTAAGGGAGTTATAATTCTGAGTGTGTGTGTGTGTGTGTGTGTGTGTGTGTGTGTGTGTGTGTGTGTGTGTGTGTGTGTGTGTGTGTGTGTGTGTGTGTGTGTGGTGATTAGATTAAAAGCTACTGAATGATTCAACGAAGTGAGGTAACAAACAGAATAGTACCCCACAATAACATTACAGAAAACGTACCTTAAATAATCATGGATAGAGAAAACGAAATATAGAGGGAGACTACGATAACTTTTATCGAACTCCACCTTTCATAAGATGGTTCGATTAATAAAATTAATAAAGCAAAAATAGATGTATATCATACATTTGAGATAGATCTTGGTTAAACTAAAGAATAATCGTTAAAAATAAATACAATTATATTAAAATTAGCGATAGAGGTGATAGTATATACTTGTAAATTGCTTTAATTTAAGGGCTAGCAATTGATTATCAGATAATATCAACTAGAAACAGTTTGGGATGGGTACATTATGATTACAGTGATAATGCAACCTTCAGTTGATTATTACTTTTCATAACATTGATAATAAGTGCTATCATTTCAGCTAGTTGATACTGTACAAAAACTGCTATTGCAATTTTTTTAACGTAAAACTATTGCAGTTGACTGTTAAATAACAAAAACCACTTGCCATATAAAAAATAACCTAGCAAAGATAACCAGAAATTATACGGATAAACATTCACATAAAAAACCAACACACTATTTTAGAAGCATCTTTTATGTATCTGCTCTTTCCTAAATGTAATCAAAATTCGCAAGGCTCTGTCCTATTTTATTTTATAATATAGAAATGTCCCTGACATACTGGCTGCTCTCGAAGTTTGAAAAGTAGTAAGATGTGTGGAAAAGGAATATACCCATTAAGCTCACATATAAATTATAATTAAGAGGCATAAAATTCTGCATAAAGCAGCCTATTTGAAACGTCCCTGCCTCGTGATCTATTCGACAGGGGTTCAACACTCCTCTGATCATTTCTAGTGTCTGCAAACTCATCATCCTTGTAAGCTAGGAATGGGGGTTTGGGAGAGCCTATATATCTACCTTTTGACTTATCAGCAGCCATTGCCTGGCCCTCCCTGGTCCTAACTTGGGTGGATAGGGGGCTTGAACGCTGATCACATGGGAGACACGTTTACGTAACTGCGTTTTGATTAATCTACAAAATACATAAATATAAGTATCTAAGAATATACAGTATATGCTATGGAATGCGACCAAAAAGAACCTAAAAACCTTTGGAAAGTAATATAAAAGACATTTCTTCAATAATAAATAGGATTTTAGAGTTCAACCACAAGACAGAGGATTTATCCATTAAATTATTAAGAGACAGACAAGGAATATATAGTGCCTAAGTGTAGTTTCCAACTCGTGCAAGAACTCAAAATAATTTCACCACAAATCCACAACTATTCGGACACCAAAGCTATAGCATAATAAAGTGTTATAATGCGACTTTATTGCAAACGCACAAAACCAACTCGGTTACAGTTTTGAGTATTTCCTGCTTTTACCTCTTTTATACTTTCTTTAATATCTCTGCTGCAATAATTTTCTAAAAAAAAAAAAATGTTACTATATTTACTTCTAAGACAATGTTCTGCACGAATTACTACATTCATTAAGGATAAAATTGTAAACTTGGGTATAAGAAAAGTGCACTATTAATTTTTATAATTTTTTGCATATTTTGTAAATCGCTAAATGTTTCTAATATTCGATACTCAGGTTTAGAAATGCTAGATATAAAATATATGTTTATACTATTTTCAATAATGTAAAAGAAAGAAATGATAATCTCAGCATTTGAAGAAACCTATATACACGACTTGCAGAAATCTCTCTCTCTCTCTCTCTCTCTCTCTCTCTCTCTCTCACACACACACACACACACACACACACACACACTCTCTCTCTCTCTCTCTCACACACACACACACACACACACACACACACACACACACATATATATATATATATATATATATATATATATATATATATATATATATATATATATATATATATATATATTACATAAATCAATTTCCTGGACATAGAACATACGACGTTTCCACAAATATTGATTACTTGACATTGATTTGGTATACCCAGTCAACGCCTCAAAGTTTGGTCTTTATATGGTAGCTATCCCATTTGTTGAAAACATAAACCCATATATTTTCTAGTGGGCAATTAAACATAATGATATCTGGAAG
>NC_090727.1:146978060-146985560 GCF_036898095.1 Palaemon carinicauda | reverse complement strand
CTACGCACAGGATTGTGCAATCTGGAAAATCTGATTGCAAAGGATAGTCAGAATTATGAAAACTCTTGTGCAACTGTGCATAAGCAGCTAACTGAACGACAGTGCCAGAGATTAATATCAAGATCAGGAATAATAAATTTAATAACTGCAAGTTTTTTGTCCAATAAATTAAGATGAGAGTCAGCAGCTGGAGCCCAGACAGGAGAACAATACTCGAAATATGACAATGAAAGTAAAAAAATATTTATAATAAATTCATCACCACAAATCTTATAAGACTCAATAAGGCAATATTTTGTCTAACTGAAGAGAAAACTGATCGAATGAGCTTCTCAAAAGTAAATTTGCAATTACACCTAGTATTGTAAAGGAGCTGTATATAGATAAAGAAAGATTATCAATGCAAAGGTCTGGGTGTTGAGGACTCACTGTTTTCGGCCTACTTACAGTCATACTTTTAGTTTTGTTAGGGTTCAACTCGATGTCCCATAATTTGCACCATGCACTAATTTTAGCTACATTTCTTCTAAGGGATTCAGCAACCATAGGTTGACATTCAGGCGATGGAATTGATGCAAAGAGAGTAGCATCATCTGCATATGCAAAGAGTTTGCTTTTCTAGGCCAAACAACATATGCGTATATAGTATAAAAAGTAATGGGCCAAGAACACTTCTCTAACGAGCACCAGATATTACATTCCTATACTCACTTAGGTGCCCATCAACAACTACACTTTGCAATTTATTACTTACAAATTGAATAATTATGTTAAGATAAGACCCACCTACTCCCAACTGCTTGAGTTTGAAAACGAAGGCCTCATGATTAATGCTGTCAAAAGCAGCACTAAAATCAAGGTCAATCATACGAACTTCCTGGCAAAAATCAAGGATATCTGAACAGCATTGGAAATGGTATGAAGGATATCACATGTATCACGGCCCTTACGAATTAAAAGACATTCAGCAAAATAACTCACGAACAAATACTCTGAGCTTTTAAGGCATACTAATACAAAACCTAAATTACACAGTTTTTCAGTATAGAATAACCAAAGAACTGACTTCAAAGGTCAAGAAATTACAAGCTTATAGAATTTTTAATAAGAAAACTAAGAAACTAATATAATAGACTTTTTAGTAGCAAAGCTCTCTATATTTATAAAAATACTCTCCTTTCTAATAAAAATATAACACTTTCTACACAAAAACATACCACTTTTAGCCAACAACCTCTACACTTAATATGAAAAATTCCCCTACTGTCCAAGAACAAACCTCACCACTTTAGATGCTCGTAGACAAAATTATCAGCAAAATCTAAAAAATCTCGAAGGCAAAACAAATGAGAAATAAAATTTATATTAATGAAGAAACTCAGTGTAACAGACTTCCAAAGCAGTAAAATCTTGCAAACTAACATTTCCAAAATAAGAAAATCAAAATAATACAGAAAAAATTAATATTTTTTAAAGAAACTAAGATTTACTAAATACCTTTTAAATGAAAACTTTTGTTAATTGAATCATTCTTCAGGATGAAAACCTCTCACAATGAATTCTAAAAGCCAAAAGAATCTCTCAAAAACTATCTTTCTAAACAAATAATTCAAGTACATTATATGGAAATGCCATGCTACCATAAACATTCTAAGTAGAAATTGCATTTCAGATCATATTAACTTTGTAAAATAAGTATTTTATGTAACATGTCATCAGAAATTGGCTACAAAATAGTAGCAAAGCACACTGATGAACTACAGAATTGCCAGGTAAAACTATCACAAATTTGAGTCGGTAAAAAGAAACGTTATACGAAAGAGGAAACATGCCTTTCTTAAGAGCAAATTTCATTATGATTGGTGGCTATTAAAAATATATATAAAAAGAATAAATAAAATGTTCACAAAAATTTTTATAAATGACTGTTTTGGAGCAGATAAAAATCCAAATCAAGATGTGTAAACTGTTAATTTAGACGGTTTATATTTATGTAAAAAAAAGAAAAAAAATGCTAATGTATAATGAAACCATACCGAAATATTGTGATTGTAAAAAATGTAATTTATCTTTTAAATAAAAAAAAAAAATAGCGAATTAACAGATTGACCAAATAACTCGCCAACTGACACATTCTGAGCATTTCTGACTCTGATACAAAAGCTACAAACGAGAACAGAACTTCGAAGACATACTTTAATGGCCAATTCAAGCCATCCAGTTTTACTTTTTATAAACTCTTTAAAAGTAATGACACAGATTTAAGTCACTGATAATTGAGAACGACGTTACGCGCTCGTCACTACAAAGATGGTCAGTTATAAGTAGCATTATCTTAGCTTTATGAGTCTAGGTGATATTTTTACAGAATTCCTCATGGAACCAGATTATTGACTTGGTTATAAATTCTGTATCATATCTATTTTCAATAATAATTTAACTAATATAATAAAGAGCAGGTGCATGCATATACATACATACATACATACATATATATATATATATATATATATATATATAATATATATATATATATATATATATATATATATTATATATATATACATATATAATATATATATATATATACATATATATATATATATATATATATATATATATATATATATATTATGAGTGCGTGAGTTTGTGTATTTCTTTCCGGTCACGATAAGTGGCATTGTCGGTCTCTCTCCGTCCCTCTGGAACCCTAACTGCCGTATTGTAGTTAGGAAAGGGGGAAGGAGTAGGAAGGGTTGAATCTTTGTGTGCGCACGTGTGTGTGTGTGCATGCCTATCGAAATATTTAGAAGTCATTTTTGACGGGTAGCATACACTAGCAATAATAATAATAACAAGATTGTGTTATCATCAATGAATTTCCCTTTATTGTATTTTTCAGAACTAAGGAAACTGACCAATAATAGAGAAAACTCCACTAATCAAATCCTTAATAAATCATCTAAAAATACCATAGAATTCCCAATCTTCAATCTACCACTCCAGATATCTTTCGGACACGAAGCTTCACCGACGAATTACAGTTATAACCAATTAACTGAAAAGAATTTCCCGGACGGTTTCTCAGGCTTTCTCGCTCGGCCAACATCGTGACATTTGCAACGCATTTCGTGCACTAGTGTCCATTGCGATGAATTCAAGAACGTATTCATCCTAGCCCTGATAAAAGAGTAGGGTTCGAGAAGAATTAACACCATTGGCTTGTAGCAAATAAAAAAAATAAACATTAACAAATGTTGAAATTGAAAGGCTTTCAATTCTAGAATGACTGGCTATTTGTTAAAACAAGGTCGAAAAATTGTAGACGATATAAAAGCCGAAGAAATTCCGCAAATTTCAAGATTTAGATTTAAATTCCAGTATCTACCAGGATCCAGAGAAGAACTCTGGATCCTGGTATCTACTGTCTATACAATAAGGTCGAGACCACTTCTCATAAGGTATTTTTACAGATTTGTCTTTTACACTGAGCTTCCATTTATTCAATCTATACTGAGACTTATTCTTAGCGTGCTGAACTCTGGTAAATTCGAAATGCTCATCCATTTTTATAGTAAAGCAAGAAATTTCTCGTCTTATAACTAACTTGATCAAGCGTTTGGTAATCACTTATAATCTGTTACTTGGTGAAGACAAAATAAGACGCAGATGATAGTTTTTGAAAAATCAATTGGCTTTTCTTGGCCTTTTCAACTACAGTTTATACATAGCTACGGTTATTTATTTTTTTAATCATATAATAATTAGCTTTATTTGCTTAAGCTAAAGGCTTTTTTTTTTCATAGAAATGCCACATAGTAATAATAATAATAATAATAATAATAATAATAATAATAATAATAATAATAATCTGGATGTAACCTGGAACCACACACTATAAACCACCAATTTCTGTACACTAATAAAAAATAATAATAACTGTAACATATTTTGAATACGTAGTGTCAAACCCAAAGAAAATCCACCATCAAATATTACGCCAATGACATAATGGAGGCAAAGGCCCACCGAAAACCGAACGAATTCGCCGAATAACTTTTTCTCTCGCCCCAAAACGAGCCATTTCCGAGCGTCTTGGCCCCATTCTCACTTCTTAATAGTTGTTGCCAGTGTCTGGCCACCTGTTCCATGTGGCAACGACGTAGTTTGTCTTCGAGTTTTCGTGTTTTTTCTTTCTCAATGAATGGCGAGATTTAAGTTCAAGAGCAGTGCTTTTAAAACACTCTTGAGGTGAGCTTTTACCAATAGATTTGTATTTAAGAGCAATGTTTTTAAAGATTTAAGATAATGCTTTAGAGTTAGCTATTCTTTCTGAGAATGTATTTTATTCTGCAAATATTTGATATGATATTTATATAACTGCAAAAATTGTGCAGAGCTTTGATTTTTAATGAAATAATAAAATAAAGTTTTTTTCTAAGTTCTATGGAGTTTGTTTTGACCCTTTATTGCTACGAAAACGTAAAATCGTTCCAAATAGCTAAGATCATGAAATAGCTTTTATTACTATTACAATTACTACTATTATTATCATCATTATACTCATGCAGAAAAACAAAAGGGTTAACAATATCAAAAAAATGCCTGATTGACAAATCGGGTTACCAAGATTCTATGCTACAAAATGACAAAAACACTAAAGCATACCAGAAATAAATGAATACCATTAATAAATAATACACTGGAAGAGTGTTTGCGGTCGCATATACGTACGCACACACACACACACACACACACACACATATATATATATATATATATATATATATATATATATATATATATATATATATATATATATTATATATATATAATATCTTACGAATATGCATCTATATACATGAAGAGACAATCTACTCGCAATCTATTTCCTATAACCATCAATTTAACACTCCAATACCACCTATTCTTCTGAACTCATCAAATTCGACATTTTGCACATTCCATGCCAATCGTAATTCCCGTAAAGCAGAGCTATTTAAGAAGTGAACCATTTCCCTCTGCACACCATAAGAGGTGTCATCTGCAACATGTCTCCACTTAGAGCCAATAAATAACCCCACCTAGAAATCAGTCGTATTGAAACGTTACTCTCTTTAAAAATAAGAAGCGATAAAAGCGAGGCGTCCGGACTAATATTATTCCGATCGATGAGACCAAGATATTATGGGTAACGGGAGGGCTACACTGAGTAATATTGATTTTCACCGTGAACGAAAAGCAATTCAACTGTAATCTTTACCAAACTAGTGCAAAGACCTGAGAGAGAGAGAGAGAGAGAGAGAGAGAAGAGAGAGAGAGAGAGAGAGAGAGAGAGAGAGCGCGTTATGATTTGAAAAGGAACGTATGAGACCTTTCTAGAGTTGTTGTAGCCTAGTGGAAACTTCCCAGCCTGAAGATCTGCCGGACTGGGGTTCGAATCACGCTCGAGCTCAATAGTAGCTTGTAGTATATACAATTTCACTATCCTAGTGTGCTAAGGATACGGAGTTTTGGGAATCTTATAGCTCTACCTGCTGAGTTATCAAAAGCCATTGCCTGGCTCTCCCTGGTCTTAGCTGATCATAAGTATCTATGTTCAGTATCTATGACACTGTCCTGGTAGCTCATTGTTTCTTGCCACTACCATTCACGAGTAGCCTTTAAACCTTAAAATAGCGCTGAACAGCAGAGTAGGCGCATACCATACTATGTCTTAAGAGGATTGGGTGATTTTGTAAAAACGACCTGTCACTACAAACCTCTAAGGTCATCGGTGAGAGAGAGAGAGAGAGAGAGAGAGAGAGAGAGAGAGAGAGAGAGAGAAGGAAGTGGGTTGGAGGAGCAAGCGGACAATACCGCCCTAACCAACGTTGACCGCTATATCATATGGCTTTTGTTTTCGGTAACATAGTTCCTGGCAGTAGGGCAAAAAACCCGCTCTATGTTTATCTTTTTGAAGCACAACTTTAATCGGAGCCGGCTACAAGGGATTAATCTACTATTGTTACTGTTACCAATATGGAGGATGTTTAAACACACGAAAGGGGATAACTATAATTCTATCTAGGAGGCATTACTCGACTTTCCGTTTTAATATTTTTTAATTGTAGTAGCAATCAAGAACAAGAAAATACAAGATATATATATATATATATATATATATATATATATATATAATATATATATATATATATATATAGGCCTATATATATATCATTATAGGAAGGAACAAGTTATCTATCTTTCAGAGGATGGTTTATATATTTTCATAAATGATTTATGAGCAAATCTAAACATATATTTTCATATATGATTTAGGAGTAAACCTACACATATATTTTCATATATGATTTAGGAGTAAACCTACACATACTGTATATTTTCATATATGATTATGGAGTAGAACCTAAACGATATAAATAAAAAGACTTTATACTTACAGTTAAAGAAAAATATCACTGGTTGACATGAAATTCTTTGAGTTACATTTCTACAAGGAAACCTCCATGTGTGAGAAAAAATATTTTTTATTTGATCCCAAAATATCGAATTATTTTTTATATTTCTTCTTTTCAGATTCAAAAGGAACTTTACTCATCATGGTGTCTAACTAGATTTTCAAATTAGAAATTTTTAAAATATTACAGAATCGATCTCAGAAAAAGGATATTTTGAAATAAATTCTTGATATTTTTAACATTACTGTATTTCTTATCTTAGATCTTAGTAGGCCTCAAATGACAATGACGTCGAGAGGACTTAATATCTGTTTAATTACCCCCTCTCTCTCTCTCTCTCTCTCTCTCTCTCTCTCTCTCTCTCTCTCGCTCTCTCTCTCTCTCTCTCTCTCCATTCTAGACATCAGCAGCGTCAACTGCTGATGAACACAAGAACACCTTGAGGTCTTAAAAGCTATCTGATCAACACCCCCACCCCATCCTTCCCCCATCATCTTCCCCTATATGTCCTATTTAGACGTTTGGCAGCATCAACTACAGATAAATAATGACATCTTGAAGTAATAATAGCTTTTTATCAACATTCCTTTCAAATCTCATTATCCTTCCAAACAACTCTCTCTCTCTCTCTCTCTCTCTCTCTCTCTCTCTCCTCTCTCTCTCTCTCTCTCTCTCTCTCTCTCCCTGACACATGCGTCATAATCTTTCCAGGACCCTTTCACATCCCAGCATATCACTTCCATCACCGTCATCATCCATCCGACACACAAGCATCCGATCTTCCAGAGAAAGCTCCTGTCGAGATAACCATTGTTTTCACCGCACGCCCTGGATTCTGCAGAGCAATCTATTCGTGCTTCTATGCAAGAGAGTATTAAAGAAGAGAATAGCTCGCGAGGATTCATTTGACACTATCCCAGCCACTTCCTGCTTGAAGCCCCGAAAGTTTCCCTGCTCGGCCTAAGGCTACGTTCGAATTTCGAGACAGGTGTCCTTAGATGCCTTGGCGCCAATGACCATGGAGGTTGTAACGGCATTT
>NC_090727.1:146950560-146968060 GCF_036898095.1 Palaemon carinicauda | reverse complement strand
CCCCCGAAACTATTCTTCGTGACTGTTGTATATAAAAAGAAAAAAAAAGACAGCTTCTTTTACAGGTGGTGCGGTAAGAGAACGCTTGCTTTTTTTCTTGTTTCTTATTCATTTGTAGCTATCAGTATCATCATCAACAAAATACATTTTACCATTAGAATGTTCTTCTGCATGTATTCGTAATTATTATTATTATTACTTGTTAGTTGGAAAAGTAGGATGCTATAAGCCCAGGGGCTCTAACATGGAAAATAGCCCTGCGAGGAAAGGAAAAAAATAAAATAAAATATTTTAAGAAGAGTAACAACATTAAAATAAATATCTCCTATATAAACTATATAATATGAGGTAATTAACCCCATGGGGATTTAAAGCACTCATTATTCTTATTGTTATTACAATTATTATGCTACCCCTCCTATGCAGTATTGTTGTCTTAGCATTCTACTATATTTAAAAAAATCAATAACATTTATGGCCTTAACCTAAGAAGGCCTTTCACAATTAACCCATACATGCAGAAAAATACGATGTTTAGTGTTATCTTTTTATCGCTCCATCAAATCATAGGACAAATGATAATTATCAATGAATATAATTAAATTGTAGCATATCTATGGAAAATAAAAGGAACTTTTTTTTTTGGAAAACGTTTAGATATGAACTAAAATTTATAGCTTTTAAACCCTGAGACGTGCATTACTTTATTTACTGATGTTATTTGTGTACTTTCTTTTTCTTTACAGGTTATACTTACAAGGGCCTCACTATTATCATTATTCTAAGTTAACAATAATAAGATTCTTATAGGGTAAAGCATTGATGACTAAAAATATGCAATAAATTACCTAGATTTCCAGAAACTCCTGAATTAAACAGTAGCTTCATGTATCGAACACGTACTGGAAAAAATTCAGTACGTGTTCAATGTTCCTCTGTTAAGGTTTTTATCCGACGTGTTTCTGAGCTTGGCTGTTCATGATTTATTTATTAATAGCAGTAACTAATGCTAATAAGAGTTTTAATCTAAAGGAAGCACATTGGTAATGCTCAGCCAACTCTTAACTTTCAGTGGACCCTTCCTAATTATCCTACTATTTGACTCCTCACAGTACAATATCAACAAACCTAACCATAATATTCAATTCTTTCTATAATATATATTGACGTAACTATTTAGAATATCTACTCTATCATGTCATCTTAATATGCTTAAAATTATCATAATATTTACTCATTACCTACCCTAATTCATTAATGATACTACGAATGTATTTCTAAAAAAAAAAATTCTTCGTTTTCTTTTAATTAAAGAAATGGATATGAATCCCTAGTCCTTCAGTATAGGCTCCTCTGACAGAACTATAAAAAAAAAAAAAAAAAAAACTCTTAACTCGGAAATAACCAATACCATTAAGAAAACAAGAGAGGTAAATGCAGGGCAATTGTGAAAAAAAATGATAAATAAAAATTTTCAATGAAAATGCAGTTTGGCATAATCAAAAAAGGGAATTTTAGTAAGGCTCATAACTAACAAAATTAAAAAGACCCGTTATACCGATTCAATATAAAAAAAAGAACATTAAATAAAAGATATGGATCAATTGCGAAGAACTTCAACTTTAAACAAAAAACCTGTAGCAAGCTATAAAATCTAATAGTTGTACCGCCCCTGGACCTACTCTAGCGGCCAATAATTAACCTTTTTCGATCTACCTTTTGTCGTATACAAATTACATTACTAAATAAGCAATACCAATCTAATCGTTATCCATTTGACTAAATCTTAACCGGCAAGAATTTTATATAAATAGAGAGGCCATTGCTTTATTTTTCCTATGGCAAGTTCCCTCGTTTAATGATTGTTTTGAAGAAAAATTTTCCCTTTGATGGGCATTTTAATACTTTTTTATGACCCCACGGCGAAGAAAACAAGAAAAGAATATAAGGAAAGAAAGAATAGGCTAATAGATAGCTGCAATGAAGACTATTAACGAATAAATCTTTTCTCCTTTTATTAGAAGACTTGGCGCTAAAATCTCTCCTACTTGCTATTCTGCGCAAAACTGGAGAAATAATGTATTCAGATCCTATTTAGTCTATGCTGAATAGAATCCTAATCCATGGGAACCGTTCCTGTTTACGTTAAATTTCCCAATAGGCCCGGGTTTCAAGACGTTTTCAAGCGACCTTTTACACGCCAAATCCTAGATATAAGCCGCTTAATATTTCTCTAAATCAACTTAATCCCTACAGTGGCAATAACACGGTAAACTATGCCGAACTAAATAATAAATATTCTCACTGAAATTACCAGCATTTAGAAAATCCTTCAGACTAAACCAAAATGTGAAAGACTGTCAATCAAAAATACCGTAGCTTACTTTCAAGAATGGGTACAGTCCAAGACTTACAGAAAAAGTCCTGTAAATCTTGCTTCAGCCATAAACCTTATTTTGGTGTTCCACACAGATGACACTGGCCTATTGCTAGCGCTGGCTCTTGATCTTTTAAGAAGCCCATAACGAAAACAGACACGGACAGTAAAACAAAGTACCCCCCAAATATCGAAAGCTTCTTACCTGCACGTGGGGGCGGTCGTCATCGGTCCCTAACATCCATCCCTTAGGGGGAAGGTTCCTCGTTCCCATTTTGATGCGTGGTTTGTAAACACCGTTATTTCTCGCCTTCAACTCACACTGTAATTGAAGTTTTACCTCGTATCGTATTCAGTAACTTCACTAACAACAAAATGTAGGGTCACAATTTACCACCTGAGCTCTGGATGATATTCCATATCAGGTTGACACCGTATCACTATATTTTTTTTTTTTTTTTTAGATTTATCACTGAAATTCCATAACAAAGCCACTCCCAAAGGGACAACTGAAGTCTTGATATCTAGTCTGTAACACCAATTAATAACGGAAAGGTCAAGCTTAAAAGCTGGCCTTATGCCATCTAGCCCACCACTCCCAAATTACTCCAAGAAGTCAATTACAAATGCCATTAAATAATAACCGGATCTGGAGCCACAAAATTTTACTTGCTGCCAGAATTGGCTTTCGCTCCTATAAACAACTAGGGAATAACACAATAAATCCAGAGGCTTGGCGAATGCTTATACCGGCGGCGGTCCACACATCCATGCGTGCGTCAGGGATGGAGGACGAGCAGTGTGTGAGCTTGCTGCTGCTGCTGGCTGCTGCTTCTACTGGCCCAGTCCCACTGACGGACTTTTTCGGCGGCAGTAGGTTAAGTTACGGGTGGACCAGAGGAACACATTATACATATTGTAGGTATCGCTCAGGGTGGTACTTGACTCTATCAGGTAACTAATAAGGAAGCCGTCAAAGGGATCGTCTCGCCACAGGCTATTTCAGAATTTTGCCCCCACCCTCTCTCTCTCTCTCTCTCTCTCTCTCTCTCTCTCTCTCTCTCTCTCTCTCATAAACAATACTTATTATTACCCGTTTCAATGTATTTTTGAAACATATCACAAGGAGAGTATCTCTTGGAGGAAAACGGACTGTCAGAATTGCAAAGCCTGACATTACAGGAATGGAGGGACATCAGACAATGTACCAATTTTAGCATCAAAATGAAAGCATTTCCATATACGATATTAAAATGAATTGTCGGTCATTATGGTGTAACATTTTACATACTTCCTGACATTCATCAAAGAAATTTGAGATAATTACAAAGCAGCAAAAAATAAAAAAGAATAATTGAAAAATTCGTGTATACTTGCAAATAAAATTGATATCAATAAAAAAAAAAGTAAAATTAAAACACAAAGAGAACAAAAAACCCCTAACATCTTTATCTAACAACGAAGCAAAATTACTACGAAAATGTCGATTTTTAAACTGATGTCAAAACAAATGAAGAAAAACACTTGACCGACAGTGAAGAAAAAAAATACTGATTTCGAAATTATCTGAAAAGAATTTCAAAATGTTGGTCACCTCTCTCTCTCTCTCTCTCTCTCTCTCTCCTCTCTCTCTCTCTCTCTCTCTCTCTCTCTCTCTTCTCTCTCTCTCTCTCTCTCTTCTCTCTCTCTCTCTCTCTCTCTCTCTCTCTCTCTCTCTCTCTCTCTCTCTCTCTCATTTTAGAATACTGTTAAATTTATTTTGCGCTACAGAATAAGAAAAATAATTTTTCAAGAGAGAAAAGGCGGGTAACCTAATGCTCCCCCTTCAGCCCAGAATCAAACAATATTATTATTACTATCATTATTATTATTATTATTATTATTATTATTATTATTATTATTATTGCAAGCTAAGCTATAACCCTACTTGGAAAAGCAAGATGCTATAGGCCCAGGGGCTCCAGCAGAAAAAAATAGCCCAGTGAGAAACAAGGAAATAAAAAACTACAAAAGAAGTAATAAACAATCAAAATAAAATATACTAACATAACAACATTAAATTAGATCTTTCATATATAAACTATAATAACTTAAAAAACAAGAGGAAGAGAAATAAAGATAGAACAGCGTGACCAAGTGTACCCTCAAGCAAGAGAACTCTAATCCAAGACAGTAGAAAAGAATGGTAAGAGGGAGTGGATTAGCTGTGAGGAAAATTATAGATTTATCTCCTGAAACAAATAAAATCTAAAACTAAAAATAGCAGTTAATAAAAACCAAGTAAGCATTTACACGCCCATACTCATTCACGCCGGGAGCCTCCTAATTATGATCCAGGCGTTGTGCCAATCTCCTCAGGGGTTTCGCAAATTTCAGTCGACCTTCCTATTCTTACAAGGTAAGGGACCTTGCCCTACGTTCGAACATTCATTTGTTCATCTGGGTTTGATTACTCATGTTTGCAAATACTACGGAAATAGTTTATTTGAATCATCATGAAATAGTTTATGCATAATAAAGTACTATGTGTATTCATGCAAGCGAGTTTTCTTGGTCCAAGCTTCATAATGAATACATAATATCACTTGTAGGCATCTTTACCATCTCATTGCCTCAATAGCTTTAATCTTTTTTAACCCTTCTTCTTAAGTTACACTCAGCATTTACGCTTATGAAATCCATAGACTATACACAAATTTTTATCATATATACATTTATATACACAGGGGATACCTTAACGTGGTGAAAGGGTTTATGAATCGGTAAGATCAGCAAAACTTTACTATAGTCAATTTTTTTAGTTAGGCAGATTTGCACCGACTCACAAGGGTGCTCTTTTAGCTCGGAAAAGTTTCCTGATCGCTGATTGGTTGGACAAAATAATTCTGACCAATCAGAGAGCAGGAAACTTTTCCGAGCTAAAAGGGCACCCCTGCGAGTCGGTGTAAATCTGCCTCACTAAAAAGAAGTAACTATAGTCAGTGCCACTTATACTAGGGTGGTTTGATGTGAGCGATCAGACAAAAGTCTCCCAGCATCACCAATCAGCACTGGCCAGGGTAGTGATGACAACCGACCAAACTCCAGACATGAATAAAGACATGTCTGAGGACTTTGTCCTCCCGTGGACTAGAAACGGATGCATTTGGTGTTGTTGTTGATATATGTATGCACGTATGGTTGTATGCATGTGTAAAATCTACCAAAAACAATATGTGAATTCATTGTCCAACACACTGAATATTTTCATTTTCGAATTCTTAGTACGTTCGGAAGCAGTCTCTCAAAACCATGAAATGAAAATTATCTTCCACCTAGAGAATCAAAACGAAATTAGCAAGAACGACTTCACAACATTGACATGTGGCTGTGTATAAATAAAAGAAATACTTAAATAATCCATTACATCCAATTAAAGAAAAAAGGCATAAGGAACAATATATTATTATTACAACCTAAGCTACAACCCATTTGGAAATGCAGGATGCTATAAACCCAAGGACTCTTACAGGGGAAAAAAAGCTCAGTGAGCAAAGGAAACAAAGAAATAAATAAACTATAAGAGAAGTATTGAACAATCAAATTAAAATATTTCAAGAACAGCAACAACATTAAATTGGATCTTTCATATATAAAAACTTTAATAAAAGAAAAAAATAACAGTGTACCCTAGCGTACCCTCAAGCAAGAGAACTCTACCACAAGACAGTGGAAGACCATGATACACAGGTTATGATACTACCGAAGACTAGAGAATAATGGTTTGATTTTGGAGTGTCCTCCTAGAAGAGCTGCTTACCACAGCTAAAGTGTCTCTCCTATCCCTACCAAGAGGAAAGAAGCCACTGAACAATAGACTCAAAACAAACAAATTGCACCATGTCTGCCGTGATTCATAAAAATTTCACTGAGTATTCACTCGATTTCGTTAGCATACCAAACTACGCGAGGTCACGCCTCCTCCCAAGTTATGTATGGGGTTGCTGGCCTACATTCATTCATTGGCTCTCAGTGGTTGCTTAAAATCTCTCTCCATACTTTTCATGGAAGGTGGAGTCCTTCAAGGTGAGATCAGGATGGGATATACAGCCAAATCTTTTCAATTGTTATGGTAGAATAAGGATCCAGAAATATAATACTCAATCTGGATGGTATACAGTATATAACAAATGTGATAGTTATGGTATGGAACACAATAATCCGCTAATAACAATGCCACCTGGAAAGGTGAAAAATGGACACGGGAAAGGAAGATTATTATTATTATTATTATTATTATTATTATTATATATATATATTTATATATATATATATATATATATATATATATATATATATATACACTCACACACACACACACACACACACACACATATATATATATATATATATATACAAATTTATATACATATATCTATATCTATATATACATATATATATATATATATATATATATATACACATTTATATACATATATCTATATATTTATTTACATATATCTATATATATATATATATATATATACATTAAATATATGTATATGATTCATAATACATTTGTGTGTGGCATCCTTGTTATTTGAAGACAGGAGGAGGAAATAAAATAAAAAAAAATATTCAATGACGCCTATAAAAGTGAAACCCCTTTTCTTTACATTCTTAAAGAATGAGAGGAAATGCAATTGAAAAAAAAAATCAAGAGATAGAGAGAAGAGGAAACAATAAAAAAAAGAGGCATTAGCTCTCCTCCTTTAACCGACAGAGGTTACGTCTCTCTCTCTCTCTCTCTCTCTCTCTCTCTCTCTCTCTCTCTCTCTCTCTCTCGTCTAATGCAAGAAGCAACAGCACCCGTCACGATATAAGAGTGGAGTTTCTCCAACTTTCATTCACAACGAACGACTCCCGCAAACAACAACACTGTTTTGTTTTCTCACATTAAGAGTAATTAGTCTTGAAAGCTGCGGAGAGGTTACGAATTCACTGGCAATTTCGATCACTTTTTTTTCTCTTCTCTTTCTAAGTTTTCCCCCGTGTTGTGATTTGCAACTGCCGAAGTTCCGAACAGACTTATGAAAGTTTAAATGGAACCTGTTGCTCAAATGACTCGGTTGCAGAAGCTGCAATTGTGGATTTTTATTTACAAAGCATATTTTTTTCATTTACTTTGGTCCATGGTAATTTCCTTTCATTAACTTGAAGCATGAAATTTTCGGTTTTATTAACATGGTACCATGAAAATTTCATGTATATTTTTAAAACGAAATTACTTTTTTGTTCATGACAGATTTATTTGGGAATATATAACTGCTGTATTTTTCATCAAATTCTAAATTAGGTAAATATATGATTTCAATTCAACTTAATCTGTTAATAGGATAATCGAGTCCCATATTCGATGCTGTAGGCAAAGTCCTTTGAATTAATCATCATTATAGGATATATTGGTCTTCTTTACGGGATAATAAAGACAGCTAACTTTAGATAAAACTTCCTAGCCGTATATCAAAAAATAACCAGCAAACTATACGAAGGAAATAAACCCTTTATAATAAAAAGCAACCAGCAACAATTACAAAATTGCAACTGAAAAAAAAACTTTGAGAATTCACAGGGGATTTTATATTACACCGTTGCCGAAGTTATTACGTCAGGTGAAGTCATAGTTGTCAAATCAATATTTTTCAACTTGGATCAAAGTGATCTGAAAGTTACGTTCTCTCTCTCACGTGAATTTAGAAGGGTGACATTCGAAGAGAATTTGGCAGTGGACGAAAACATTCTATTTACTGGTTGCAATTAAAACAATCCATTTTCCCTTCAGATTTCAAGTTACAATTTTGTAATTGGATTACAGGAAATATGACACGGATATAGAAGATTCTCATATTTGTGATTAAATTGCATAAGAACTTATATAAAAGAATAGGAAATGTTCACTTCCTCGAAATCTAAAGGCCCTATTTAACCAGTGTTCTTTAGGCGTTCCATTTACTAATACAAATTAACCTATACCTTCACATGGATCTGTCATCGTCTATTTTCTTGCAGAATAATATTCATTCACTCATTCATATTCAGCACTTACTATATACGAAATGAACTATTGTAGAATATCGTTAGGTTAATATATTAAAGGAGTTATATTTCATAGCATTGGCCACTTTCCTCATCTTAAATGTCGAAGCATCACTGCTCTGTGATCATTATTTTGGATTTTCATCAAGGATATTCCATTCTCTGAAGGATTTTGTACATTTTTACTGAAGAAAATTGGATGATCCGATGACGTAATTTTCTCATATTTCAGAGGTAGAGTCCATCCTACCCTCAGATTTCAGAGGTAAATTGTATCCCGCTTTACAGATTTCTGAAGTAAATTATATCCTACTCTCAGCTTATCCATAAATGTCAGAGATAAATGTTCTCCTCTAAAGCTTTTCCGGAAATTTAATACGTAAGTTCTCCTCTCAGGCTGAAAAACAGATTTTAGACAAATACTACTGTATGAAGAACTGCAGAGTGAAATAGATAAGATCCAAGAGAGATATATGAAAAGGAATAATCAAAGGATAGAGAATGTGATGGGTGTCGAGGGTCTTGGCGAGGTTGCAAATGAAAATGCGGCATATCTTATAAGTTTTTGTTCAACAAACAATCTTGTTATTGGAACTACTCTTTTCCAGCTAGAATTGCAGTCACGCAGTAGAGAGCCTAATTTGTACATGTCCTCAACCTGTTGGGCATGTGGAATACTGGACTGAAACAATGGGATTCAAAAATTAAGAAAAAGGTGATCCCATGTACAGTACAGTACTGACAATAAGTGATACTTGAGGGGACGTGATGATGAGATTTCAAGCTTGTGATCAGATGTTTTAGAGATTTTACTGTGGGTGATTCTTAGGATATCAGTGCAGAGGACACTTTGGTGAAAGAAAGCCCTACGGTTGAGTAGGAAGTCGGAGATTTTTGTCCAGACTCTGTTCACACACTGATCGTGAACCGCAATGTGGAGGGGTTCTCCATTAAGCTTGAAGTTTTCTTATGTCACAAACTTGAAACTTTGTCTGGACTACGTTGGCCTTGACCGAAAAGGCTTTGTCTTAATCCTAACTGCCAAGATTGGCTTCTGGTAACTTTTGTGTCATTTCATGTAGCGATGGCTACTGGCATGCATGGAGTCCAATGTAAATAGCGGGAGCTGTATATCAAGTTATTTGAACATTACAAATATTAGGAGAGGAAAAAATTATAATAAAAAAAAAATCTTCTGGCTGGAACAGGGACCATCTTAAATGAGAAGAGGATAAAAAAAAAAAATAAAGAACAAAAAAAGATACAATATGAAAATGCAGGTCTACAAATCCAGGAGAGACATGAATATCTCCATACAGAACCTGAATTAATCCTCTATATATTTAATCTACATATATATAAGTATAATAAAAGACCAACATAACAGTGTATATATTTGGGCTAAATTCAAATTACATTTGAATGGTTGCTTTCGTTAGGATCAAAGGGATTATAAGACAAGGTTACACATCTAACATTCTCACCTTTACATCCAAAAAAAAAAAAATGTAATATATTGAGAAAAGGCTTATTATTCTTAGTGCTACGCTCCAAAGAGACGGCTCATTATCACATATAGTGTAGTAACTTCCTTGAAGCCATGGTACAGTATTCTACATATTATAGTGCATTAATGAATGCAACAGTGTGTACGTTGTTGTTACCTGAGTGGTCCAATGATATCACCAAGCAACACCACCGCTCCATTAAATATCCAGACAAAAGTTACCAGAAGCCAATCTTGGCAGTTAGGATTAAGACAAAGCCTTTTCGGTCAAGGCCAACGTAGTCCAGACAAATTTCCAAGCTTATGACATAAGAAAACTTCAAGCTTAATGGAGAACCCCTCCACATTGCGGTTCACGATCAGTGTGTGAACAGAGTCTGGACAAAAATCTCCGACTTCCTACCTCTAGAAATATACTAAGCAACTACAGTTCTAGCTGGGTCCCCTTACCCGGTATTAAATCAAGGGATGGTGCCCAGTGCCCAGTTCATCCTTGATTGTTTTTTTTCCCCAGATTCATGGGTATTCCACCGTTTTATCTTTTTGTGTAGTGAACGTTGGAGTGTGGTTGGCATCCGGACACTAGACAGTCTGCGTGCTACATCTGGCCACACAGTCCGCAAACCACTAGAACATGAGGTTGGGTTTAAGATAAATAGATGACAGAGATGAAGAGAACGGAATATACAATGGAAGATGAAATATCATTGGAAGGATAAAAGATTAATGAGGTAGAATTATTTAAATATTTAGGGACTACGATCTCTAATAGAGGACCCTTAGAATTTGAGTTTAATGAAAGATTGAAAAAAGCGAATCAGACAATGGCTAGGTTAAGTAAAGCTTTTAAATCAAATTACATATAAAATTCAGAATATATACCAGTTTAGTGAGATCGGTGTTACTGTATGGTCATGAGTCGTGGTATAATAATGAAACAATATCCAACAGATTTTGTAGATTTGAGAACAAAGCCCTCAGAAGAATATAGGGAGTTAAATGGCAGGACAGAATTAAAAATGAAACTATAAGAGAATACTCAAGTATCATTTGTGGATGAGATCATGGTGAGGGGTAGATGGAGATTGTTCGAAAATGCTCTTCGCACTCCACAAGAGAGATTAGTTCACAATACTTTCAACTGGGGTCAGCAAGGTACTAGAAGAGTTGGAAGACCCAGGTTTACATGGCTAAGGACTATGATGCGTGAAATAGATGATGAATGCAGGAGTATTGATTAAAAATCTCAAGATAGAGACGACTGGTAAAATCTAACCGAGGCCCTTTGCATCAATAGGAGTAGATGATGATGATATATATATATATATATATATATATATATATATATATATATATACAGTATATATATATACATATATATATATATATATATATATATATATATATATATATATATATATACAGTATATATATATATACATATATATATATATATGTATATATATATGCATATATATATGTGTGTATAAATATATACACATACATACATATACATAAATATATATATATATATATATATATATATATACATAAATAAATATATATATATATATATATATATATATATATATATATATATATATATATTTGACGTATATAACCCTAAAGGATACTTAAACTATTTCCATTGCATATTCCAGGACCGAAAAAAAAACATTAAATGTAAAGGGGGAATAACAGAATGATGCCGATTCGAGGAGGAAGCGACAGGCTTGCCTCTTGAGAGAGAAGTCTATAAGAAACAAGGAACTATGGATTCGAAAACGTTTGTAGTACATGTAAAAATACAGGCACTTTGGATGAGGAGAAATGACACTCATTTCCTCAGCGCTACGGTATAGAAAGAACGGTAACATTTGAATTTCCATAATTTTAAACTATAAAATCTCTGTCCAGTAGCATTTTAATAAATACCTTTCCTTTTCTCGTTCATCCGGAATTTTGTCAATGGAACAATATCGTTTCATAAAATATTTACCAATAAATCAAAAGTGAAAAATAAGTTATCAAATTGTTAAGCTTCTAAACGATAAAGTATTCTTACCTCGCTATCTAATTCGATGGCGTATGCTGTTCATGACAGTATGCTAACTTCATGTAAACGGCAGCACCTGAAAAAGAGGGTTAAAAACTAATTAGCATTTATTTCCATAAAACTACAAATATTCTAATAAAAAATTGAAGCTATAAACTGTGAGCCTAAAACTCTCTAAAGAAAAATTGAAAGATACGTGAAGTAGAAATCTAAATCTGAAAGACAAAAACTGATTATCTTAAGACATTTACTGCATTTTAAAAGAAAAACATTAAAATAAGAAATATGATCATATCGTCTATAAATTTCTCTTTCCTGAAAACTACCTTCCAGATTCATGGTCAAAGTAATTTTTAATAGAAAAAACTCATTGTTCGATACATGATTGAAAATTTCTTTCATGTAAAAATTTGTGCACATATGGACGAACAGACCATTTAGCAAAAATAAAAAAAAGTGTATAATCACCCAAAAAAAAAAAAAAAAAAAAAAAAAAAAAAAAAAAAAAAGCGCATGCGTTCATAGATGTATATTTACAACATGAGCGTAAATTTTCTTGACCTAAGGTCATTTGTTCTTTACATAGAACAACTCATACATTAGATGAGCCTTTCTATAAAATTCTACAAACTTCGGACAACTATCGTAAAAAATATACTCCTAAAAGAGAGAGAGAGAGAGAGAGAGAGAGAGAGAGAGAGAGAGAGAGAGAGAGAGAGAGAGAGAGAGAGAGAGATAAATGACCAAATTTTACCCGGACAATATAATGGGAATTCAAAGAGACATGAAGAGAAACCTACAATTACGAACGCTTTTCTACTTATCCTCTCAAAAGCTTCAGACAAGATCAAACGAATAACAGCTTCCAGACAAATCTCAGTCTTTCTCGTCTGACAGCCAAAATATCCATCATCATGATTTTCCTATTTTTCCACGTTTTCCCTCATCCCAATTTAACGCTTGTAATAATAAAGCATATATCAGATATATTTATGATTTTTTTGTGAATGATGACGTCATATCTGTGACTGCAGTGAACTTTAGCAGCACTGAAAACCATAATTTACATAGAAAAACGACAAAAACAAAAGAAAATCTTCAATATTCCAATTTCATGTCATAGTCTATAGTATACATACATGCATACATACTGTACATACATACACATACATATCTATTTATATATGTATATATATATATATATATATATATATATATATATAAATTTACATATATATAATTATACATATGTATATATATACACCCCCCCACACACATACACACACACATATATATATATATATATATATATATATATATATTATATATATATATATATATATATATACAAAGGTAATAGGTTGGCCACGGCACCAGCCACTCGTTTAGATACTACCGCTTGAGGGTTATTGGATCCTTTGACTGGCCAGATAGTACTACATTGGATCCCTCTCTCGTTAAGTCTAATTTTTTTCTTTGCCTACACATACACCGAATAGTCTGGCCTATTCTTTAAACTTCTCTGTCCTCATACACACTGAGATTACCAAACATTAATTCTTCTTTTCTCAAGGGGTTAACTACTATACTGAAATTGTTCAGTGACTACCTTCCTCTTGGTAAGGGTAGAAGAGAATCTTTGGGCATGGTAAGCAGCTCTTCTGGGAGAAAGAAATTACAAAATAAAACCATTATTCTCTAGTTTTGGGTAGTGTCATAACTTCTGTACTACGGTCTTCCTCTGTCTTGAGGTAGAGTTCTCTTGCTTGAGGGTACTGTACCAACCGTGTGAAACACGATCGTACATAGTTCATTTTGTGCTTGTATCTTCGCTCTCCCCTCGCACTAAAAAGAACCTGAAATAACATGTCAGTTTTCTCATCAGTAACGGTGTCGATTTTTGAACATGAAAATTCTTGTTGCTTTGAGATTTTGTATATACAGGAGAGTGTTCTATAATAAACTCACTCAGTTGCTTTCATACTGTCTTTGAGTCACAACCTTCTCTCGGCCTGTCACAGTACACTCGAGCATGCTATTTTTTCGTGTTTCTCTTCCTCTTTGTTTTGTATTTTTTTTTTTCTTGGAACATTTTATAGTTTACAGTATATATGAAAGGTCCAATTTAATGTTGTTGCTGTTATTGAAATATTTTATTTTGATTGTTCATAGCTTTGCTTGTGGTTTACTTATTTCCTTGTTTCCTTTCCTCGCTGGGCTATTTTTTAGTAGTGGAGCCCTTGGGTTTATAGCATCCTAATCTTCCAACTAGGGTTGTAGTTTAGCTTATAATAATAATAATAATAATAATAATAATAATAATGCTGGTGTGTGTACACACATATATAATATACGTGTATATGCACTTACGTAGTCGTCAATTATTATTATTTCTTATGTTACTAATAATTTCTGAAAATAAGTATCAATAAACTTATGTTTCAGAAATGTATACTTTAGTTTGAAAAACCAGGAAAATCAATTGAACAATCTATAAAGTATAATTTATGTACTCTAATATTCTTTGCATAAATTCATTTCAATATGGATTTGATATTTTTATCACAGGAATTCTATATATTTTATAAAGGCAAAAATCTTTTTAGATTTTTGTATTTATATTGCATTAAGTACACCCAGCAACAAAACCGGTGTCGCCTCGCCAGACCCGACTTGGATACATCATGTCCTTCTTGCTCTGAAAGGTTGAAAGGTGGCCTGACGTTTAAATAACCAAGATATCGTTAGGATGGTTCGAATGTCAGGAGGAGGGTAATTACCGATATCAGCCAAAGAAGTGCGAGGATTGATGATGATATATATATATATATATATATATATATATATATATATATATATATATATATATATATATATATATATATATATATGTGTGTGTATATATATATATATTTATATAAATATATATATATATACACACAATATAATATATTTATATACATGGTTTATTTAAAATATATATAATATATATATATCATGTATATATATTATATATTATATATAAATATATATTTACATATATATATACATATATTCATATACATATATATATATATATATATATATATATATATATATATATATATATATGAAAGAGATAGAGAAGTCTCATCTCATATTCTTTTGAGAAATGCAATAGTTTTCTAGGATAGTTATCGAAAAATATAATCATACCGATATATTTGAATTCCTTATTACATTTTTATATGGAACATCCTTAAATATTGTGGGAACTGACTATTCCAATTAATATACGTGGGAATCATATATCCTTTGTTTGCATTATTCTTGCATCTGCTCTCTCTCTCTCTCTCTCTCTCTCTCTCTCTCTCTCTCTCTCTCTCTCTCTCTCTCTCTCTCTCTCTCTCTCTCTCGAGTTGTAGAATAAGTTAGATAAGATCACAAGAACTCTCCAAATGCTTAAACTAAATCGCTCTACCAAAGAGCAAATGGAGTATCTGTGAATGGACTAAACAGTATTTGAGACATCCAAAATCCTTGTAACACTCTCTCTCTCTCTCTCTCTCTCCTCTCTCTCTCTCTCTCTCTCTCTCTCTCTCTCTCTCTGTATATATATATATATATATATATATATATATATATATATATATATATATATATATATATATATATATATATATATATATATTATATAGAAATAGCCGTAGACTTAGCATACAGTTCTGAATGACTCCAGAACAGATTCTTCCAGGAATTCCCTCAGCGGCACCTGAAGAAAATTTTCCGGGATCTTCAAAGGGCTTCAGAAGACATAGCTGTAGACTTAGCATGGAGTTCTGAAAGACTCCAGAACATAATCTTCCCGGAGCAGTTCTGAACATCTCCGGCCAGAGTTTCAAATGACTTCTGAAGACCTGATCTTTTTTTTTTTTTTTTTTCAAACTAAGCATGCAACGGAGGGAACATTTTTAATGGCTATTTTTGGAACAGGGAGCAGACTGTGAGAATTGTGTATTACAACTGCAGGATCGACAGGAGGCTCTTCGGAACACCTTCATCTACAGCTGGTTTTGGTGGTTGCTGCAGAAGTAGTCGAGCTTTGAAAAACATAATGTACGAGCCTTGAATGATCCTTTGCTTGGGCTTTTGCAACGATATCTTATAATTGGAGACTATTGGAAATAAGGACGGAGACAGAATGTTTCAACTAAACGGTGAGCGACGTGTGGTTCTTCAACAGGATAGTCCCAAAATTCGACATTGAAGAAAGGACATATCCAGATCATATTGGTTAATATATTGTGTTGTTCGTTGTTTACTTTAGCGTGATGGCGTATGCGGAAAAAAATTATTGCATTCCTGTCTCTACCCATCGCCCCGATGGACAAAGACATGGATGCCATCGATTTCTCTGAGGAATCTGACGAACTGAGGACACACGGCACTGAAACCTCTATTGAAATCTAGAAGGAAACTGACGAACTAAGAAAGAATACGATGAAATCTAGAAGGAAATTGACGAACTAAGGAAAGTGGAAAATTAAATATCAAAGGAAACCGAAAAACTAAAGTTCTTGAAAAACTAGAACGAACAGAAGAGAACAGCAACGAAGAGCCTTTAAACGAACACGTAAAATAGCATTTAATGCTAGAGGTAAATCCCCTTGAAATTGAGGTAAAAACCTCTTAATGCTAGAAATAAGGCACATAAAAAAAGAGGTAAAAAACCCCTAATGCTATAAATAAGGCACCTAAAAATAGAGGTCAATGAGCCTCTAATGTTATAAGTAAAGCACCTCAAAATCGAGGTAAAAAAGACCCTAATGCTTTATATAAGGCTCCTAAAAATAGATGTCAAAAGCCCCTAATGCTATAAATAAGGCACCTAAAAATAGGGGTCAAAGAGCCTCTAATGATAAAAGTAATGCACCTCAAAATCGAGGTAAGCTCTAATGCTATAAATAAGGCACTTAAAAAGAGAGGTCAAAAAGCCTCTAATGCTAAAAGAAATGTACCTCAAAATCAAGGTAAAAAAGCCCCTAATGCTATAAATAAGGCACCTAAAAAGGAGGTCAAAGAGCTCCTAATACTAGAAATGCACCTCAAAATCGAGGTCAAGAACCCCCTAATGCTATATATAAGGCACCTAAAATAAAGGTAAAAAAGCCCCTAATGCTATAAAAAGGCACCTAAATATAGAGGTCAAACAGCCTCTAATGCTAGAAGTAATGCACCTGAAAATCGAGGTCAAAAAGCACCTAATGCTATATATATAAGGCTCCTAAAAATAGAGGTCAAAACACTCCTAATGCTATAAATAATGCACCTGAAAAGAGAGGTCAAAGCGCCTCTAATGCTAGAAGTAATGCACCACAAAATTGAGGTCACAAAGCCACTAATGATATATATAAGGCTCCTAATATTCGAGGTAAAAAAAACCCTAATGCTATAAATAAGGCACCTAAAAATAATGGTCAAAGAGCCTCTAATGCTAGAAGTAATG
>NC_090727.1:146933060-146940560 GCF_036898095.1 Palaemon carinicauda | reverse complement strand
AGCCTAGCGCAGGCTTTCGGAACTTTATTAAAGATCTCGTTACCTAGGTCGACCTGGAAGACATATAGAATGGGTCTTGTCAAAGCAGACTTACACGCTGAAATCGTGTTAGCCGCCAACCCTTGACCATGGAGGTGGATGAAGAAAGATAAGCAGAAGTCTGTCGAGATCTCATGCGGGTTCTTCGCCTTGACAAAGGCCACCCATTTTCTCCAAGATGACTCATATTGCCTTCTAGTAGATTTGCACTTATATTCCTCTAGGAAGTCTATGCTGGCTTTCGAAATCCCGAAACGCTTTCTCACCGCTAGGGAGAGAAAATCATGAGCTGCAGGGTCCGGGTTTTCTGTAATGAAGCGCAGACAGTCGACTTCTGGACTCGCTGGGTCAGAACTGGATGTGGTAGCGGAACAAACTTCAGCTGTAGTTCCAATGCCAAGGGGAACCACACGCTGTTCGGCCACTTGTGGGCCACTATTGCCGCTACCCCCTTGAAGGATCTCAGTTTGTTGAGGACCCTCAACAGAAGGTTGTGAGGAGGGAACAGATAAATCCTGGACCGTCTGTTCCAGTCGAGGGACATCGCGTCCACTGCTTCCGCTAAGGGGTCCTCGTACGGGGACACGTACAGGGGCAACTTCTTGTTGTCTTTCGTCGCAAAGAGGTCTATCTGCAGTTCTGGGACTTGATTCAGAATGAAGGAGAATGATCCTGCGTCTAAGGACCATTCCGACTCTATCGGTGTGAACCTGGATAGAGCGTCCGCTGTCACGTTGCGGACTCCTTGAAGGTGAACTGCCGACAGGTACCACTTCTTCTTTTCCGCCAATCGGAAAATGGCCAACATCACCTGGTTGAGAGGTGGTGACCTCGATCCTTGTCGATTCAAGCATCTCACAACTACCTCGCTGTCCATCACCAACCTTATGTGGATCGAGTGACGCGGGGAGACTTTCTTTAAGGTAAGGAGCACTGCCATAGCTTCTAGAAAGTTTATGTGAAAGGTCTTGAATAGCTTGGACCAAGTCCCCTGGACTTTTTTCCGATGAGAGTGACCTCCCCATCCCTCCTTTGAGGCGTCTGAGTGAATCGTCACCGACGGGGTAGGTGGCTGAAGAAGAACCGACTTCTTTAGATGTCTGGCTTGGGACCAAGGCCTGAGAAGAGTACGTAGCCGAAGCGGAACTGGTCTTCTCAGATCTCTTCGCGCGTTTGTTGCATAACTTCTCCAAACTCCGGTTGCATCCTTTAGCTGTGCTCTTAGCACTGGGTCTGTCACCGAAGCAAACTGGAGAGAGCCCAGTACCCTCTCCTGTTCGCGCCTTGATATCCTTTCGGAATCTAGAAGTCTCTTGACAGAACCCGCTATCTCCTTCCTTTTCTTCGCCGGGATGGAGAAACGGTGTGACAAAAGGTCCAGTGGATTCCCAGCCACTGGAACTTTTGAGATGGAAAAAGTCGAGACTTTTTTCTGTTGATCTTGAAGCCTAGGTACTCTAGGAACTGGATCACTTGACTGGAAGCTTGCAAGCATTCTGTCTCGGATGCTGCCCACACCAACCAGTCGTCCAGGTAGGCTACTACCTGAATTCCCTTTAGGCGTAATTGTTTGAGAGCTGCGCTCGCAAGCTTTGTGAAAATCCTTATGGGGCTATGTTTAGCCCGAATGGCATGGCTCTGAAGGCGTATAGTCTTCGTTGTAGCCTGAACCCTAGGTAGGGGGAGAGTCGACGGCTGATTGGAATGTGCCAATAGGCGTCTGACAAGTCTATAGAGACGGAATATGCCCTCTTGGGCAGTAAGGTCCTTATGTGTTGCAGTGTTAGCATTTTGAATTTGCAATTCACTATGAACTTGTTGAGTGGCGACAAGTCCAGAATGACTCTGAGCTTTTCCGAGTCTTTCTTGGGAACACAAAACAGCCTCCCTTGGAATTTGATGGACTTCACCTTTCGGATCACATTTTTCTCCAACAGTTCTTGAACGTACTCCTCCAGAACGGGGGTGGAGTGTTGGAAAAACCGAAGGCACGGGGGTGGAGTGGTGTACCAGCTCCAGCCCAGTCCATTCTTGAGTAGGCTGTGGGCCCAGGGATCGAAGGTCCATCGATCCCAAAATTTCAGAAGTCTCCCTCCTACCGGTATCATCTCACTTGGACTGCCGTCCTGAGGTCTTGCCTCCCTGACCACGACCACCCCTGAATCCCCTTCCCCTTGAGGGGTGACTAGACGAGCCTCTGGTTGCTCCTCTAGGCTTTGCTCGAAAGGAAGAAGACTGCCCTTCGAACGTTGGGGTGAATGCCGTGGACTGTGTCGACACAGCCTGGGGTATCCACTGAAAAGTGGTCGGGGTTTGTGCCACCATCTGGGGCACTGGAGGCAATGGCAATTGCAGTTGCTGTTGCTGTCTAAAAGGCTTGGCTGGCCGAGACGGTAGCCTAGTCCTCATAGTCTTCCTCTTTGGTTGAGGACCCTCATCCGGGGAAGACTTTCTTTTGATAGCCAGGCCCCACTTCTGGAGAAGGTTTCTATTCTCCAAGGTGGCCTTATCAACAACTTCTTTGACCAAGTCGGTAGGGAAAAGGTCTTTTCCCCAAATGTTGGAGGAGATTAGTTTCCTTGGCTCGTGCCTCACCGTAGCCGAGGTGAACACGAACTCCCTACAAGCTCTACTTGCCTTGACGAAGCCATAAAGGTCCTTCGTCACTGTGGCCAGATGAGTCTTGGCCACCACCATGAACATTTCATGGACCTTGGGGTCACTTGCCATTGTCTCAAGAGTAGTCTGAAGAGACATTGAGGCAGCCAGTCTTTCTTTTGTCTCGAACTCTCTTCGCAAAAGAAAGTCAGACAGCTTAGGGAGGTCCTCGCCGAACTGACGTCCGGCAATATCAGCCTCCAACTTCCCAACTGAGAACGTAAGATGGACGTCCTTCCAGTCTTTGTGGTCCATAGGCAGGGCCAGCGACAAGGGTTTACACTCCTCCAGGGAGGGGCAAGGCTTGCCGGCCTCGACTGCTTTTAGTACAGCCGCAAACCCTTTCTGTAAAAAGGGGAAGGCTCTAGCAGGAGAGGACACAAAGGAAGGGAGCTTCTTGCTCAATGCAGCTACCTTTGAGTTAGAGAAGCCCCTCTCTTTCAACGAAGATGAAAGCAGAGCTTGAGCCTTAGCATGGTCCATCACTATGACCTCCTTCGGCTCTGTCTCCTCCTTTGAAGCTGGTTCCTTCCTCAGCCGGACATAACAGTCCGGATATGATGCCTTGCTGGGCCAGAATTCCACCTTCTCTAGGGGAACTGAGCCCAGCTTATCCGAGATGACGATCTTTCCAGTCGTCATCGGCATGTGCTCAGCATACCTCCATGGGTTAGCCTCTGAGCACACGGGAAGGTCTTTCACATTGAGCCTTTTCTGGGGCCATTTGATTCTGCAAGGCTCTGCATTCGCAGTTCCATTGCAGCCGCCTTCTCCTGATTCTCCTTCTGCATTTGTTGGATCATTCCAACAATGGAGGAGAGGGTCTGTCCCAGCTCTACTGGGAGACCGGCCGATGTTGAGGGAATAGGCTCCGGGATCTGAACCGGAGTAGCCGACACCTCGTCGACCTCTTCCTCTACAACGTCTGGAGCTTGAACTTCATCCTGGGCTTCTGCCAGGAGGTCTTCCTCCAGACACTCGTCCACGTCAGACATCCTGTCATCTAACTGGATGTCTTGCATCGCGACCGCGACTTCAGCATCCACATGGATCTGAACTTGGGGGATCTCCTCTTGAGGCTGGGGAATCACTGCATCAGCTGATGCCTTAGGGAAAAGATACGCCCTCATCTTCTCACTTGGAAGATAAGGTCCAGAAGTGTTCTTTTGGAAGCCCCTTACCCAGGTACGAAGCTTCTCCCTTGCTATATCCCTTGATTCCACCGTCCTAGGGGAATCAAAGGCCTCAGTAATCAGGTTAGTGCACACAGTACATACCTGAGGGTCCCAATACCGGAGATCATCCTTGGAGACAGCGCATGCTGCGTGTCTCCTACAAAACTCATGTCCGCAGAGGTTCTTGCTGCGGACGTTGCAGAAAACACTTCCGCACTTCGGAGGGTCCTCCTGTAAGAGAAGAAATTTCCATGAGTATCAAGTGAACTATGTATCACTGGATATGAATAGTATAGCATAACAATTCAGAAAGGAAAGACACACACTTGTGTTTCCCTCACAACCCATTGTTGCAGCCTTCCAGATAATAAAATCGAATGGTTAATCTCTTCTAGAGTAACCAATGCAAAGTTTTCAGAGGAAACAGGTGGAGCTCACACCTAAGCAATGATTTTAAAATCCTGGATAATAGACAGGAAAGAACTCTCTTTCCTATCTGTAGGGCAACAGCAAAGGGCTGTGCAAGAAAACACAAAAGTGTTAGAACACATAGTGCTGTACCAAAACCCACACTATAGTTTTCTTCTTACAGTATCTGTTATACTGAAGAATACTGGTACAGTATAGGAGGTTATGTGCCGGCCAGCACTTGCCGGCCGGCACACACCATAACTAGCTTGAAAGTATACTACTTAACAGCTATAAGACGGCAGAACGCTGGTTCAAATGCATGTGCCGGCCGGCACAGCCAATGTCGGTCGGCAATGACTGCTGACCGACCACTACACAAGGTAGTACCCGGCTGCCGGCCACACTCTTGGCGACCGGCAGACAAGGGCTGACATTAGCCGGCCGGCAGAGGTACAGGACCGATGCCAGCCGGCAGCAAAAGAACCAGAGGACTACAACTGCCCGGCTGCCGGCCTCATAGGCCGGCAGCCGGGTCGGGTACAGCACTAGAAGAAAACAGAATGGATGCCGGGATAAGAGTGTACACTACCTCCAAGCCCGGCAATCCGAAAGAGTGCATATAAGGAAGGGGAGAATCTAATTCAGGCTTCCTGACCAATGCCGTCTGACTCTGCAGGCAGGCATGGATGAGGGACCAAGGGAGGTCCGGGCAGCACTCAAAACAGAAGACCCTTGCCGGCCAGCAGCTCTGCCGGCCGGCAAGGGACTGAGTCAATTCCACATCCTAACCTATTCTAGGTCCAGATGTAGAATGACGTACAGTACTGTAATGGCTAGGCCATTACAGAGATAGAGGGGGAAGGGACAAAAGAGGGTCCTACCAACCTTGCTTTAGTGACGGATCACCCGCAGCCAAGAAACTCATCTTAGCCTAAGGGAGATCCAAGGGGGGAGGCCAGCAATACTTGCCAGCTCCCAGAGCACCAAAGCAAGGAAGGTGTTGCTACTCCCAGGGAAAGAAACTTATCCTCCCCCGAGAACAGCAACAAGGACTAGTCTGGTAGATCACAAAAGAAGGAATCATCTCGTACAGAAACCTTAGGTAGTGACCTAAGGAGGCTAAGCCTCCTGTCTGTGTCAGGTCAGCGAGGGAGACTCTACCCCAAGCCAGACAAACACAGACTCAGACTAAAAAACTCTGTTGTTCTGTCCCTCTTTGAACCAGACTTACTGGAACAGGAAGGTACAGTAACACCCCAGTATAGTTTTATCGAAAATTAATTCAGATAAACCACTTAGGGATAAGCCCAAGGCTTAAACAGAGGGAAAGGGATTGCATACCTTCTCCGAAGAAAAGAAAGCAACCGGGGAGTATGAGAAAGTATACTAAGGCTCCATAAGCAACTTAGCCTAGGCACCAAGAGAATCGATTACATAAATCACCGAAACTCACTCGTATACTATCTTGGAAATATTCCACATAATCTTAAATGTATAAAACATAGCCTAAAGCTTCAATAAAATTTTAATACACTCGGAAAAACCCAAAATCATGCATGAAGTACTAGGACCAAACGACTAGGCTACATGGCCTAGCGTAGGCCAGAATTGGCGAATACTTCGCCAACATAATACTAAAGCACGAAAGGAAATCCTATGTAACGCTAAATAGCTAAAATTTATTAAAGCAAAACAACCGGGAATGTCACTCTGACTAACTAAACTTATACCTAGCGAGCGACAGCGTCCATGACGCCTCCGGTAGGCTACGGCCCTTGTAACAAAGATTAAACCTTATTAATCACTAAAAAAGACATGGATCAGAGGCCGACGAAGCTGGAGAAGCCATGAAAAGTAGAATAAATCCAAGATTTGCGAGAAACACAGGAAAAAACACCGAGTTGTTAAGCTACGCAAAAAGGAATGCAGATGGCGCCAGGATTGGCGCCAGGCACGCTTACGAAACGGGAGATAGGGAGCCTTGGGAGCGGCTCCCCCTTTTTCTTTCCCGAATTCGTTTCTTGCCAATTGCCCCCTGCGATACGAAATCTCTGTTCGGGGTGCAGATTGCCATGTGGCGTGTCAAGAATACGTCCTCTGATATGTCGCGATATCCCTTTCACGAGGGATATTCGCTCCAGGAGTTAGAATTCTGGTACCTTAAGGTAAATTCTCTGGGAATATCGCCATAGTTGTAATATACCCTAGGAAGCTACCCTATAGGAACTTCCATCAGGACGACATGGCTTGAGCCCAAATATATATATATATGTATATATATATATATATATATAAATATATATAAATATATATAAACAAATATATATATATATATATATATAAGCATATATATATATATATATATATACACTCGTATATATATGAAAGAGATAGAGATGTCTTATCTCTTATTCTTATAAGAAATGCAATCGTTTTCGAGAATACTTATCGAAAAATATAATCACACCGATATATTTGAATTCCTTATTACATTTTTATATGAAGCATCCTTAAATATTGTGGGAACTGACTATTCCAATTAATATACGAGAGAATGATATATACCTTGTTTGCATTATTCTAACAGCTCTCTCTCTCTCTCTCTCTCTCTCTCTCTCTCTCTCTCTCTCGAGTTCTAGAATAAGTTAGATAAAATCATAAGAACTCTCCAAATGCTTAAACTAAATCGCTCTACCAAAGAGAAAATAGAGTATCTGTAAATGGACTAAAAAGTATATGAGACATCCAAAATCCTTGTAACACACACACACTCTCTCTCTCTCTCTCTCTCTCTCTCTCTCTCTCTCTCTCTCTATATATATATATATATATATATATTACCTGTATCCAATAATTTATATTATTTGGATGTTCCCGAGGATCACACAAGACCGCTAACTACTTTGCAAGCTGGTGTTGGAATTGTATTTCTTTCGGGTGAAGATCCCATGTTCCAAAGATGTTCAATGACCACCTAAAAATAAAGTTAGAACGATATATGCCCGTTTTCATTGTCAGTTGGAATCATTGGTATTAAATGTTATTAATGGGGGTATTACCATCATCATCATCACTTCATAAATGTTACTAAGCAAACCTCGTCAAGCCATACACTAAGATCACCCAATTGCCACTTCTCCACCATCATCTTTAACCCCCACCTGGTTATATCCTTCTACCCCCCTCTCCAATGTTTGAGGTTTAAAGGTCTCAGAGT
>NC_090727.1:146903060-146930560 GCF_036898095.1 Palaemon carinicauda | reverse complement strand
TCACTATTATTTCCATCTCATTCTACGCGTATAATTTTTGAGGGCCTCCAATAGACACCCGCATGGTTCACAGGCAGTCCCCTACGCATTAGCCCCTCACACCTTACAGCAGGTGTTCCCAACCAGGGGTGAATTCTCCCCAGAGGGAAATTTCATGTTTTCGGGGGGTGTGGGGTTGAGACCACAGGTCGGAAAACTTAAATTGAATTCGCCCCATATTTTTTTCTGAATGTGTTGACGAGTTGGATTTAGTCATAAATATTTTCAAATTGTATGTTGAATGAAAAGTATCCTGATGATTGTCAACAATAATTTCTGGAGCTTATAACTGATTTGTGATATGTTCGATAAGAAATTAATCTCCCCTATATAATAAGGAGAAAGTGGCTGGGCATATATATATATATATATATATATATATATATGTTTATATAAATGATATATTTTTTTTCCGGTCACGCTCAGCTACATTACCATACGTATAACTACTCGGTCTCTTCCTCGGGTAGGGGAAGAGGGAGTAGTTATACCGTGGTGAGAGTAGCTACCCCAAGAGGAAAGGGTAGGGGTGAGTAGAGTTAAATCCTTGTGTGCGTGTACATATCTATCTAAATATTTAGCAGTCATTTTTGACGGGTTGTGTACACTGTAATAGTTATAAAATATTGACCCTTTGCGAGTCAGGCTTTTCAACTCTGTTGTAAATTAAAACGAAGCAACCTAGTAGATTACAGATTGAAAATGGCCTGTGTTGTGTCTTTTCATGCACTTCCCCACGTATCGCAGAACTAGCGAAATATACAATCATGGTTAACTCATTGACAATCGTTTTCTTCTAAATAAAATTGAATACGAATTTACATTATCCTGTTATACTATTGAACTTTGTTTACTACACTAGTTTCAATTTAGTCCGTTAAGTAATTCATTAGAAATATAAAATACTATTTTACTTTTATTAAATCCGAAATTATTTTCAATTTGCATTTAAATGATAAAACTTCACGATAAAAATAATCCATGTAAAATTGTAAATGTATATTAACTAATAGAGAAGAAATAAAAGGTTTTCCGTATTAAATGCATATTATTTAGAAATCACTTTTTGAGGCAAATAATTTTGGAAAGGAGGGGAAATGACATTCTGACATACAATGAAAGGGGTGCATGTGGCAAACACGATTGAGAACCACTGCCTTACAATTTACCTTAATTACTTCCCTTTCGAGACTATAACTATTTAAGTGATGCGTCTCTATTTCATTTAATTATTATAAGTCCAAGTTCAACAGGTACTCAAGCGCTCAGTTACTCACAAAATCTACCGTTCCCGATACCCTTATACATAATCAAGCCTCCTAGCTCTCAATAAGCGCTTTTTATAAGGTTTAAAGGTCGATCAGGAATGGCAGAATCAAGGGACGGTGACAATGCCCTAGAGACTGGCCAAATATCCATATGATCAGCGCCCAAATCCCCTCTCCACACAAGCTGGGATCAAGGAGGACCAGGCAATTGCTGTTGAAGACTCAGCAGGTAGACCTATAGGGTCCCCCCCCCCACAAAAAAAAAAAAAAAAAAAAAAACCTTCACCCTTGGCTCACAATGATGGTGAGGTTGTGGACACTACAGGAAACCATCGATCTAAAACGGGATTCGAACCCAGACCCAGCAGATCACGAGATAAGGAGGTTTCCAATAGGCTACCATCATTTTAACAATGCTCAGTGTGGTGGCATATTTTCTTATTTTGGCTACTATATATTTCTCATCTTTCTAACCATCCTTACTCCTCAAATACTTCACAAAATGTTCATCTCAACAACTCCTGTCTCTGAATTTAAAAGCCAATTTTAATACCATCCAAAGCAGCTATCGCTTAAAAGTTCCTGACTGGTGATCGCCAGACTGGGGTTCGAATTCCGGTAAAACTCGTTAGTTCCTTTGGTTGCCGCAGCCTCACCATCCTTGTGAGCTAAGGTAGAAAGGTTTGGGGGAGCCGATAGGTCTATCTGGTGAGGTATCAGCAGCCATTGCCTGGCCCTCCTTGGTCCTAGCTTGGGTGGAGAGGGGGCTTGGGGCATGATCATATGTATATATGGTCAGTCTCTAGGGCATTGTCCTGGATGATAGGGCAATGTCACTATCCCTTGCCTCTACCATTCATGAACGGCCTTTAAACCTTAAACAGACACTCTTCTCTAATAACCCTTTTGTACATCAATTGAACTTTTTGTTTCACGTATTCTGTAATTCTTCTTTTATTCTAAAATCTACACCAAAATACATGTAAGAACATTTCACCACCACATTTCTAACATCCATATCAAAATCGATATCGCCAAATCTCATACTTCCCTTTACTCAGATCTTGCAACTTTTATTGATGCTCACTATCAATTTGGTCTTCTTACAAACATTTATATTCCTGTTACCCGTTTTCTCTGAAAGTTTTCATAACACTATTCCACGCACCATTCCCGATCTCTTTTATATTTACCAACAAAACTTTTATGCGTTCCAACAGATCTCACCCTATTAATTCTCAATTCTCTAAATAGCCTACTCTTATCATCATTATCTAGAGTCTACACTCGTGTGTCTATGTCTAAATTCCTTGCATGCTGTCCTAAAGCCATTTTTCTTCAGACATATCAATAACATTATTTTAATAATTTTCTTAACACAATGTCTTTCATCGGGGCATTTCCAATTGCAGTGCCATTACGGACATGCCAGGCCAATGATTCCAAACTTTAGTGAGTAATTTATTGATAACAGTTTTCTACATTCAATTTAAGAAAAAAAAAACCTATGAAGCGTTTTACAAACACACATGCGAGCGCGCGCGCACACACACGTTTACTTAAAATTAGCTTATTTAACAACTCTGAGTATGGTATGGTCAGTATTTTCTTTGCATTATTTTTTACAAACTTAGATTATGACAGGTACGTAATTCAGGATAACAACTCACGCCATCAATGTACCATATCGTCCGTCTTCCAAACTCGAAACTTGTTCAAACAGTGATTCATACTACCGGATTCCAAAAATCCAGTTGCACTAACACACCAGATTTATTTTCGATGTATTTGTTGTTCAAACCGCACTATAATAGAAGATTAGGAGGTCATATTAATCAATGTTTGGTAATGAGCCCAAATGATACGTGAAACGACCTCACCCTCCCAAAATCAACATATGTTGTTAATGCAAACTACAACGAAACTGCGAGACTCCATACAGTGAAATATTAGATTTTCCCCAATTCTCGTCAAAATTGATTCACTCACTTCAAAATATACTTTTGAGTTTATCATGATAAACTTAAGTTCTATTAAAAGAAAAAAAAACAAAGCTTTCATGAACAATAAGAAACATACAACAGCAAACTTACAAGGCGGAGAAATATATAATAGTCTGACGTTAAATGGACCATTTTCTTTTTTCACTCAAGAATACGTTTTCTTTTACTTTCATGGTATTCTACAGTAATTTATAAACCATTTTTACCACATGATATTTTACATTTCAATGCTATAAGAGTTTTTTTACGCCTATGAAATATAAGCATTAAATATGTTAAAATTGCACAATAGGATCGTAACCGGTTTTATAAAATCAACATTAGTTTTGGTAGGCCTACAACATATATCACTGTGAAGTAAGTCTAATCAGACAGAAGAGTTAATAGACAACAGAATACTAAAACGTCCAAGAGACGTAAATAAATCACACCAGTCTATAGATCAATCTCATATGTTTTCTATTACTTTACCGAAAAAATAAAACTTTTATTTTGTTTTAGCCCCTACAAAAGCAACAAACCTCTATTTAAAGGATAGAATATTAGTAGTACAATGTAATAGAAAGTCAGTATAACACAAATGGGAGGATTCAACGTAATCAACTAATATCCAAAATAGCTGAAAGGATTCTAATAATTCCACACTTAAATCAATAAAACTTGCAATTCCTTAGATAAATGAGAAAAACTCTACGGAGTAATCTACCAAAGGCTTTGACTGGACCCTTTTCTTACCCTCTTTTTGACTGCTTTATGGACAACCTATTCCCCAGACGGAAGTAACACGACTCAAGTAGACTATAGTTCCAATTGAAATATATTACCATTCAATTGCATAAATATATTTCTATGCTTCTCTATGAAAAGTGCAGAGCTGTGTCTATACGAATAAGTGGGACTTACGCCTTTTAGTTTCCAATTTCGGTTAGTAAAGCGTTAAATTTCTGCGATGGATAATGTAATACCATCAATAGCAATAATTTTGCAATGAGTGGGTGGCTAGTAACAATAATAATTATTTGGAGAAAATGAAATATTTGGTCTGTAATTTTAGGGTATGAAAAATTCAGTCTTTTGTCGATATGCATCAACTGTGGGATCTTATTTCTGTAAATAATAATAATAATAATAATAATAATAATAGTAATAATAATAATAATAATAATAATTTCATTGAGCCACCAATCACTGTAGACTGTATTTAATAAAATATAATTAAAGAAATATGCAAAATAAATATTTCTTACAGCGCTTTCAACAGCCCCCTCAACTCTCAACATTAAGTCTCTAAAATTTATTACCAAAGATGTACAATAAAGTGTCTTCGCTTTTTATGTTTATGTTAATAATTATTATTATTAATAATTACACCAACATCATAACAATAACAAAATTAACATGATAATAATAATAATAATAATAATAATAATAATAATAATGTTTGTTAGCTTTATCACGAATTCTACTACTACCACTACTACTACTACTACTACTAATAATAATAATAATAATAATAATAATAATAATAATAATATTAACAACACCAACAACAACAACAATAACAATAAAATCAACAACAAAAATAACAACAACAATAATAATAATAATAATAATAATAATAATAATAATAATAATAATAAACAAAAGAAAAATGATGAATGAAAAGTCCAAAGCCAATTTTTTGCACCTGTAACCAACCCCGAATGCGAAGACAACACCAAGTGACGTGAGCAGACCGGCAACAGGTGCAACTCCGATTGGATCGTTAAATCTTGATCGGAATAGCGGTAAACTACCACGGAACGACTGATGATCGTTACTGACACTATTCTCTCCGACGCTCTTTTTGTACACGACCGTACGACGGAACAATATCCAAATGTGACACGTCGGATGCTTCCTCTCAGTTGTAAAATAACACCCTTTCTCTCTCTCTCTCTCTCTCTCTCTCTCTCTCTCTCTCTCTCTCTCTCTCTCTCTCTCTCTCTCTCTCTCTCTCTCTATATATATATATATATATATATAAATATATATATACATATATATATATACATATATATACATATATAAACATGTATATACATATATATATATATACATATATATATATAAACACATGTATATATATATATACATACATACATATATACATAAATATAATATATATATATATATATATATATAAAATATATATATATATATATATATATACATATATATATACATATATATACTGTATATATATGTGTGTGTTTCTAACATATGTACTGCCATCTAAATCTACAAGCTTTGACTTCTGATTTTTTATCTCTCTCTCTCTCTCTCTCTCTCTCTCTCTCTCTCTCTCTCATACGGGTGTGTATTCCCTTTAACCATTCCCAGGTGCGGGCTAATCTAATCATTGGTTACTTATATTTCAATCATCTATCGATACCATCTGTTCTACCAAACTGTTTCTTTAATATATTACTTGAGTTTTGTTTATGTTTACGAAACAAGGAAATGAAAGAATGATTTGATGCCAGAGAACTTCAAATCATTCATTCATTTCCTTGTTTCGTAAACAAAAATCATCTTACGTTTTTGGCATAATATAATATATCTCACTTATTTGACTTCCTAGAAGTTGCCTGCCAGCGCTGACTGCTTTTTAACATCCCAACGGAAATAGCTGTAGTTTGTGTTGGCGGTTCAGACAACCTGATCTGTCCGTGAGACGCCTCTAGAGAAAGTGGGTCAGGCTTTGCTATCCGCTACATAGGCCTAAACTGGAATTGTTGGTTGTTCCTTGATTCTTTACGAGCTTGCACATACCCAACCTAACCTAACCTAAATACATTTCGAATAGGATATGCTCGGGCCTTTTATAACGGTATTAAGGTTAAATTTTTCTGTAGACAGATATCCAGGTCAAAGCAAATTTAGATAGCGTGAACTTAGCATCTAAAACGAGTGTCGCCTAAACCACAGTGCCGGTAATATAAAAGAGGGTCGAGAATGTATGAAGATCAGTAGAGAGAAGGGTTGGCCACCAGCTGAACGATTGCAAGTATTATACGTGGAGTTTATTGCCGATAAACCTCTGATGTTCCATAGGTAAAAATATAAATACATATTGCGCTTTACGATACAGAAATTATGAATTTCCGATTTCATTGGTTTTGCAAAAGTTTCACGGGCTTTCTGCAAAAAGTCTTTTCAACACGAATGATTCGACTAACAGAATTAAACGAAATTAATGTGGTTAAGAGTTTAGAAATACTCTCTCTCTCTCTCTCTCTCTCTCTCTCTCTCTCTCTCTCTCTCTCTCTCTCTCTCTCTCTCTCTCTCCTCTCTCTCTCTCTCTCTCTCTCTCTCTCAAATTTTCATGGTCAAATTCCATCCAAAATTTAAAATCTTAAACAAAATAATTTATGCAGCCATACAATAAAATAAAACAAATAAATAGGATGATCTGAAGCTGATCAAATACAATTATTCTTATAATATAGGATATAAAAAAGTACTTTCTAACAATACAAAGTTATTAACTTGCCAAACTAAATTAGATACACTGTCTTTCCAAAAATTAATATTTTATTGCTATTTATTTCAGTAACTGAGCAGTAATTTACATTAAACAGGGCATTAAAGCATTGTAACACTTTTACTGATACCTAAACAACTAATTAAAAAAAAAATAAAAATACAGTATTGGTTACAAAATCAGCATAGATTAATCAATTTGCATAAAAAGAACCACTAAAGACTAATTTGTAACCATCCATGAGATGACTTCCCAACTAAAGTACAATAGTGTACGCGACCGGTCATTAAAGACAGCTAAATATTTAGATATGCACACACAGATTCAACCCCTCCAACCCACTCCCCCTCACCTAACTACAACACGGCAGTTTCAGCAATTTGTGGGAGATTGCCGTTTCCGAGAGTACCTTTCGGGGTACCCCCCCCTCTCCCCAGGGTGTGGCTACTCCCTCTTCTCCCCTACACAAGGGACGGGGAGAGACCGAGTAGTTATACATATGCCAATGTCGCTGAACATGACCGGAAAGAAGTATATATATATATATATATATATATATATATATATATATATATATATATACATATATATATATATATATGTATATATACATATATATATACAGTATATATATATATATATATATATATATATATATATATATATATATATATAATTCATACATGTTTATATATATACATATGTGCGTGTATATATACAGGCATATATACCCACACACATGTATATAATATATATATATATATATATATATATATATATATATATAGAGAGAGAGAGAGAGAGAGAGAGAGAGAGAGAGAGAGAGAGAGAGAGAGAGAGAGAGAGATACATCGCGCTTTATTACATACGGGGATAGCCTAAATCAAAATCTTGCCCTCATGAGTTAGCCAACATCAAATAACCCCTCCTCATTATATTAGAACCGTACTGTGACCGTATCACTCACATCCAAACTTAGTAAAAAAATAATGAAATATGGCACAGTTGCTCCTTTCCTATTTACCATATGCTCCTAGCAATTAAAAGGGAAAAATGACTTTACTGTACAGTACCTAGATTCCATATGACACGTTCCTATGTAAATTTTATGCGGACGGTCGGCCAGGGTGATAATAAATTTTGTAGGTGATAACAAGAATGACTTTTATTATATATATATATATATATATATATATATATATATATACATTCATATATATGTATATATATTTATATACATGTATATATATACATATACTCTATATGTATGTGTATATATATATATATATACACACACACACATATATATATATATATATATATATATATATTTATATATAAACATATATATATATATACATATATACATACATATACACATACATATATATATATATAATTATAAATATATATATATACATATATACATAATCCATGTATACAGATATATATATATATGTATATACATATATACAGATATATATATATACATATATACAGTTATAAATACATATATATACAAATATACATATATATATATATATATATATATATATATATACAGTATATATATACAGACTGAATAAAGTTAAAGTGTAAGAACGTTGCTTCTGATACTTCTGGTTATAAATCGTTAAAATTATTGTAATTGATAACGGTGTCTAAAATGCCAGATTACATAAATATCAAACTTCATATATCAAACTGATTAAATTGCCTTTACTAAATGTATCAAAGGCAGATGAGGATTTATGGTTAATGATCATATTACTTAAATCCTTTCTATATATATATATATATATATATATATGTATATATATATATATATATATATATATATATTCTGACATGAAAAAAGGAAATAAACATGAAAATTTCAGACGGTGGGTAAATTTATCTATCGTTGACAAAAATATTTTCTGTAAAATCATAACGCCTTTTAAAACGAAATCTTGATCAACTTTTTGCTTTCCGTTCTTTTTATGGCCCATTGTTGCATACACCTGGCCACTTTGGTTTCAAGTGAGGCAAATTTGATGCTCTATCAAACAAAATATCCCAATTTCATCACAGAATTGCGTTTAAAACAAGGCTCTAAACACAAAACAAATCCTAAAACATCTAGAATACAAATATAAGCATATTTTTTTATTTACCACAAACCCAACAGGAGTAATTTATATAAAAAAAAATCGTATTCTATATCACTAACCAATAAAAATAGTTTTTAGAAAAAAATGTATATAGAAATAAAAAAAATTAATTAGAATAAATAAAAAACCAATGATTATGAAAAATAAGATGCAATAACGTGATAATTCTAAAAACAAGTACACATTGACACCCTTAAACACGACGTAACTGGCCTAATTTGTCAAATTAATAATATGGTATTTTCCCCCAGCCAGCAGGTAAATCCAATTATGGGAAGATTACACACCAAATAGGTTTAACAGCCCTGAGCAATGTAACAATTTATTGGGCTTCCTTTAATTTATTTAGTTTTTGTGGATAGGAGTGACTGAATGATAGTTTCATGTGTCATTTCATGATCAATTTCAATTGATACATAAGTAATGATATATTATTTATGCATTTTTTTAATTTGCCTATCCACTCTGGACTGCTTTCTGTATTTGTGCTGTGGGTTGTAGCATTCTGCTTTTCTAACAAGGGACGTACCTTGGGTAATAATAACAACAACAACAACAAAACGACAACAACAACAACAACAAAACGACAACAACAACAACAACAACAACAACAATAATAATAATAATAATAATAATAATAATAATAATAAAAGCAAAAAGAAAACATAGTCCCCTTATAACCCAAAAGGTTATTAATCTAAATAAAACAATCGCATGCAAAATAAAATATTAAAATTAAGCAATTGTACCAACAATACAAACTGCCATCAGATAATCATAGCAAACACAAACCCAACAAGAAGATAGAGGTGCGTTCTCATCTTGTCACCCCATGCAAGCTAATCACAGGAAATCTCTGTGGCCTTTATAATCTGATCTCATGGTTGCCAGCATCTGCCTCACCACATTTCTCGCGTTGTTTGGAAGCATATCTATGATCGCATATTTTGGGGTCACTTCTTAAAACTGTGAAATGGTTTCCTGGTAAACACCACTATTGATAATAATAGTAATATTAATATCTAACGCTTCCCTTTTATCAAGTAATCAATTTTCTGTGTGAAGTAAGCTGGGACTGATCTTATACCTTTATTTAGTCCTTATCGAAGAGCGCGAGTAAAAGAATGGGAACAGGTGAGTGTATAGGCATATCATGAGAGAAAGAAGACAGAATAATCTCTTTAAGGACAAAGGATAAAAAGAAGGCATAAGAACAATTTTCTATGGGGATGGAAGATCTAGAAAAAGGGGTGGATAAATCTTTTCTATGGGCAGAAAATGTACGTCTATCCATGCTTCAATTCCTGCTTACCCATTGCTGCCCATTCAGTTTCATGGAAATTCTTATTTAAGAATAAAACCACTGATGCAATAGGATACAAATTGAAATCTAAATGTTTTGATTTTTGCTCTTTGTATCAACTAACTATCAAGGTACAGCGTTTCACAACTAAGAAGAGGCATGTAAATAATTTCAATCTAGTCTTCATATGCTTTTGAAATACCTTTTATATGGTGATCTCATGAAACTTTGAATGAAACCTAAAAATAGTTTAGCTCTCTGCCTAAGCATTAACTTGATGTATCTTTATTTACAGCCTAACATACACTAATGGACGAGAAGCGGTGTTTTCACTGGTGTGAATAACATAAGAAACAGAAAAAGGGCAACATGGAAACGAGAGCAGCTTGCAAAATAAGCAGGGGAAGGAAGAGCAGACGATAGATTGACGAACTAAGATAATTTTCGGGTGTAAACTAGCATAGATAACCATAAACAAACGAGAGTGGAATGACCTGTCTGAGACCTTTGTCCTGCAGTGGACTAGTTACGGCTGATGAACTAACATACATATCTATCTACATAAATAAAAATACGTGTGTATGTGCACGCACATGCACTCTAATTAAACTTGCACTTCCTGTAATAAAAATCAATTAGAAGACAATGAGAAACGCAGCTCTTATCTATATACAAGATTGAATTATTAATTGAGGCATAAAAGCCATCCAACAAAATGGAAACCTCGTGTCAGGGAACATTGAGAGGTCTCGTAACAATTTCCTTTATCGCGAAAGAATCAGTAATTCCTAAAGTCACTCTCTCATTCAAACCTTCACGTGACATCCGGTCTCGCTCTTCTTAATAGGAGAGGCAGACGGAAGACAGATGCAAGTGGTATTGACTTACAACGTGGTGTGCAAAGGACACCCAATGAGTATGTATAATCATTTAGAGTCTCTCTCTCTCTCTCTCTCTCTCTCTCTCTCTCTCTCTCTCTCACTTGGGAATTCTTAATGAAGTATCCTTTATTTACATATACATGCATATCTATATAGAAACACATATTAACACACACACACACACACACATATATATATATATATATATATACATACATATATATATATATATATATATGTGTGTGTGTGTGTGTGTGTGTGTGTGTGTGTAGGACTGAAAATGAATGAGTAAAACTAAGATAATGGTTAATGAAAATGCAGACAACAAATAATGCTTACGGACGAACCTCTAGTGATTGTTGATAAATATAAGTACTTCAGACAGAAAGTAAAACATGAAACCGAAATTAAAAGAAGGATAGGCATGGGGTGGAGAGCTTTTAGTAACCAAAATGAGATTATGAAAAATAAAATGCCACTTTCTCTAAAATGAAAAGTATTCAATAAGAGTCCTATCAGTATTAACTTAAGCAACAGAAACTTGGAGCCTTAAATAAACACCTGAGCTTCTTCGGAAACCATTGGAAGTTACCATTTGATCACTGATACTATTTTATGGCCAAACAATCGTTCCGGAATTGTAAATTTGACTTCCTGCACTTTAGACATGTAACACTACCCAGGCAGTTCCTTGTCAGATTAAGTTTACTCTCCATTGGCTTCACAAAATCGTTCGCTTTCCTTGGTTAGTACAATGCAGATACACCTGTACAGAATTATCACGTTTAAAATGGTGAAATTTATTGATTACGTGCACCTAGATTATTCAACCACCATAAGCAGTGACAGTATCCTAATAACCCCAGGAGAAGTAGGAATCAAACGATTTAAGGAGTGAACTTCCTCACAGTTGAGCAAATCGTCTCGCACGATCGGAACACCGACTTTAAAGGTATCGTCATTTTCCCAACAATTAACTTCTTAGCCCGTCTTTCGCGTGAAGGAAAACCTCGGTCATGATCGACGCTATGGTATCTTACGTTAGAAGTGAAAATACAATATCAGGGGCGGCCCAAAGCACTAGAATCTGGCGTAAATGAATGGTGTCAACTCGGTTAAAAAGTTAAAAAAAAAAAAAATCATCAGTACTGAACCTAGTGATATTTTGTTTATTCTTCATACTAAAGCTATATATCTGTTATAAAAAAAAAATCTATTAATGCGTCTAAAAATTGTTAGTGATTGTTAGCTATTTGGGAATTATCTATTTGAACATTGCTGTATATTAATGATAATAGATCCATAACCTACATAGAAAGGTTAAGAAACACTTAATCTTAATAACACATCTCATTTCCTTGCCTTATACTATACTGTACATATACACACACACACATATATATATATATATATATATATATCTATATATATATATATATATATATATATCTATATATATATATATACACATTATATACATATATATATGTGTGTGTACATATCATACATTCACCTTTTCATCTCAAATTGGGAACAAATGATGGCTCTGCAGGGAGTGAGCTTTCCATTTTCCCAAGTCACTTGGGATATCAATTTCTATTCTTGCTGTGACCCACCACAATCAACAAGCTAATTATCATACGATTCTCCGCAGCAAAATAAATTGTTCTTCTTAAAAGCGATACAAGTTTTCTGTTCCATAGCTACTAGACAGGGAGTTTTTAACAAGGGGAATACCCCCCAGGGAGGAATTTTAGGTTCTCTGTGGGGATTTCTAACCACAGATTGCCAACTCAAACTGTTACAATATTGATATTTTATTTACCTTTTTAGTATTATATGCATATCATTATGAATGAACTTTTTTAGGCAAACATTCTTGGAAAGAAGCGGAAATGACATTCTGACATATTGTGAAATGGGTGCATAGGCCGAATAAGGTTGAGAACACCTGCACTAGACTAAAGAGTTCCTGCATACGTAAACATATCTCCCCATCAAGCTGTTTCCTATGACAAAATAACTTCAGAGAAAAAAAATAAAAAAAAGCACACAGCTGTAATTGTCATATACCCACTTCAACTGCTGAATCGCGGATAAACACTTTGTGAAAACAATCGCATTTCACATTTGATACTTGTTTACATGCAATGTTATTCCCATATGGTTAGCAGGTACAGTCTGACACAGGAATTCCTGGTACACCTTGCTCTGAAGAAGTGCACCCAGCCACATCCATACTGAGCGGTGAATTCCTCTTTAGCCCCGTCCACCACCTCTACCATCTCTTCCTACACTATGTTTGGTTACTCAGCGCGGAGTTATGGTGTGACAGGGTGAACTTCGGAACAAGGTGTGACATGGACTCCTGTGTCTAAGCGTCCTTACTTTCCAGTACCTCTATTATTTCATTTATCAAGCCTTTTCTATACTTCACCCCTCCTCCCCCATCCTGTCTCTCCGACTTGATGTGCATTATCTGGTTAGTAGAGTGGTAACGTGTTTGCTTAACATTCGCATGGCAGCAGATCGATCCCAACCCGGTACCGTGAGTTTAAACTATTTACTGGGGAGGCCGCTACTGTAGTTGGGCACCACAAGGCGGTGGGGCCATTCCCAGCTAACGTTCTGGTGGGGATCTATTCTGATGAAACTGGAACCGACACCAGACACCAGACACCTTTAACCTCTAACCTTTATCTTTGCCAAAAGACTATTGGACTCCAATCTTTCCAGATGATATAACCATCTCAAATCCTTATGAATTGTTATCCATCTTTTGACCGACGCTCACCATAATCTATTTCTTCCAAGTACCTTCGCAGTAACTTACGAGAGCAATTTATCTCAAAAGCTTCAACCTCTTAGTTTCTTATCCTTTTTTTTTATTCCGTGAATCAGAAGACATTTAAAAGGGCATTAAATTTTAAAAAAAATATAAAAAACTTAACCGACAAAATAAACAAACGACGAACATGCTTCTTGATTCACCGCACCTGTTTGGGATTCGCCAGATTGAGTTGCGAGACCAAGATGAAACAGTGGTCGTTCCCATCCGTAAACACAATTAACAAATAATTGAATTGATTGGTGTTGATCAGCTTTAGGATATAGGGATGGTGCCCTAAATAACCGATATGGTTGCTTGATCAGACGTGACTTTCTCGGATCCAAAGCCCTCATTCCTTTCTACTTTAGCGATTTTGTTTAGTGGAAGGCTCAAAGCGAGTCAAAAGACTGATTACTTTTCATCAACATCGTCTGCGTGGCTTCTTGTGATGCAGATAATTAAATAATGTGGAGATTATTTGAAATGGAAAATGTATAATAAAGGCACATAGACTAGAAGGAATAAAAACCTGACATTTAAAACCTGAAGGATCCATACTAGCTTCAGAAAATATAAAAAGTTCGTCAGTGAATACTGCTATACCAAAACTATTCACATTCTTTAAATTAATACATTAAGATCATGTAACTTATAATCATTATCGAGAAAATATCTCTTTGCCATGTATATGAAACCGGGTATCACAAAGGATAAGCATAACTTGCAATGGATAAAAGCCTATTACTTGAAGTTGATATCAAAAGCACATCTATCACAAATATAAGCATATTAATTCACAGAATTTCCAAAGCACACCATTACAAAAGCGAAGCAAACTCTTCCATTCGATATCAAAAACATCACTTATCAAAATACAAATAAAAAAGCAGAAAACATATCACTTTCATCATCAAAAGCATATCGCTTGCAAATAATTCCAAAAGCACAGAAATCAATTCCACTTTTACACCAGATATTAAAAGCACGGCATTTTTGAAGGTTATAAAAATCAAGCACTGCGACATGTTAAATAAACTAATAAAATCCATTTGGAGTAGATTTAAAAGGCGTATTAAAAATGAAAAAATACGATGGAATTTAAGAAACCTATATCAAATTCCCGTCATTTACAATAGCACCAACAGAAAAGTAATTCTATTCTGCAAAATTCCAATGCCGGCTACAATCCACACCAGAGAAAAAAAAAATTTTAAATATGACCTACAGAAACCTAAGACAGGACTTCATACTAATCTTAAATTTCCAAATACTTTGAAAATACAGTTTATAAGATTTTTGAACAGCCACAGAATAGGTTGAACTGTTGGAAAATGTGGAATTTATCGTTCCGATTACTCTTCTAAGTATCTTACAATAGAACACTATTATTACAAGATGAACTACAACCCTACAGTGGTTTGAAACCCTATAAGGGCTCCAACAAGGAAAATAGCCCAGGGAGGAAAGGAAATCAAGAAACTGATAGAAGTGTGTGCCTGAGTGTACCCTCAAGCAAGAGAACTCTAACCCATGACAGTGGAAGACCACGGCACAGAGGCTATGGCACTACCAAGACTACAGAAGAATGGTTCCACATATATATATATATATATAATATATATATATATATATATAATCATCTCCTCCGACGCCTATTGACGCAAAGGGCCTCGGTTAGATTTCGCCTGTCGTCTCTGTTTCTCCATTCATCACCTCCTACTTCGCGCTTTATAGTCCTAAGCCATGTAGGCCTGGGTCTTCCAATTCTTCTAACGCCTTGTGGAGCCCAGTTAAACGTTTGGTGAACTAATCTCTCTTGTGGAGTGCGAAGAGCTTGCCCAAACCATCTCCATCTACCCTTCATCATGATCTCATCCACATATGGTACTCGAGTAATCTCCCTTAAGTTTCATTTCTAATCCTGTCCTGCCATTTAACTCCCAATATCCTTCTGAGGGCTTCATTTTCAAATCTACTAAATCTATTGGAGATTGTTTCATTGTCATACCATGACTCATGTCCATAGGGTAACACCGATCTCACTAAACTGATATAGTCTGATTTTGATATGAAATTTTAGGCGATTTGATTTCCAAATTTTACTTAACCTAGCCATTGTCTGATTTGCTTTTTTCAATCTTTCATGAAACTCTAATTCTAAAGACCCTGTATTGGAGATCATTGTTCCTAAATACCTAAATGATTCTACCTCATTGATCCTTTCTCCTTCCAGTGATATTTCATCTTCCATTGCATACTCCGTTCTCATCATCTCTGTCTTTCTTCTATTTATCTTCAGTCCCACCTCCTGTGATACTTCACGCATTTTGGTAAGCAAGCATTGCAAATCCTGTGGTGTTCTGCTGAGAAGGACAGCATCATCAGCATACTCTAGGTCGGTTAAATTCCTATCACCAATCCAGTCCAATCCTTCTCCATCATCTCTGACTGTTCTACACATTACAAAATCCATGAGGACGATAAACAACATAGATGACAACACATTCCCTTGGAGTACTCCGCTGTTCACTGGAAACTCACTTGATAAGACTCCATTAACATTAACTTTGCACTTTCTATGCTCATGAACAGAATTAATCAAATTTACATATTTAAGAGGAATGCCATAATAACGCAGGATTCTCCACAAAATTGGCCAGAGCACACTATCAAAGGCTTTTTCATAGTCCACAAATACCATCAAAAGGGGATTTCTTTATTCTACGCATTGCTGTATATATATATATATATATATATATATATATATATATATATATATATATATATATATATATATATATATATATATATATATATACATATATATATATACATATATATATATATATATGATAAATTTTGCACATTTTTACGTGTTTTTCATATTCAAATAAGCCGAATGGGTTAGTCACTGTCTATATAAGCTTGCCGACCATGGTTCGATTCCCGGCCGGAGCCAAGCTCTTGTCTTTGTGAGATTTCGCCTGGGGCTCTGATCCCGAGGTCGTTAAGAGAATCCAGACATTAATATATCAAAATATATATGGCTTATTTGAATATATATATATATATATATATATATATATATATATATATATATATATATATATATATATATGAGAGAGAGAGAGAGAGAGAGAGAGAGAGAGAGAGAGAGAGAGAGAGAGAGAGAGAGAGAGAATAATACATATATTCTTACATATATAAAAAAACGCTCTCATGAAAGTTGTTAATTTGATAACAACATTCATATTTAATTTTACTTATGCCTATTAACGGGAGACCTTTGTACTGTCTCGGTCAGTACTGAGCGAGATATGGTTCACACGTCATGACTCATGACGGAAATTTTCAGATGAAACTGTCAGGTATGCCATATGGAAATCAAGACCTGCTACTCATATGCTTTTTTCCCTTTCAACAGGCGAGGTGGCTTTTGACTATAGAAGCACGGTCTAAGCATATTGCTAGACCGTGCTCCTTCCTAACTTTACCACCACCCCCCGCCCCCCACTATTCAGGGTAGCTGTTTATTATTATTATTATTATCATTATTATTATTATTAGATAATCTACAACCCAAATTGGAACCACAGGATGCTATGAGCCAAAAGGCTACAACAGGGAAAAATAGCCCAATGAGGAGAGCAAATAAGGAGACAAGAACAGTGTGCTGAGTGTGCTTAATAACACAGGCTATGGCACTAACCAAGACGAGAACATTTGTCTGATTTTGGAGTGTCCTAGGAGAGCTGCTTACTATACCTAACAGACTCTTTTACTCTTACCAAGTGGAAAGTAACCACTGAAAACTTAAAGTACAATACTTAATTCATTAGGTGAAGAAGAATTATTTGACTATCTTAAGTGTTGTCAGGTGTATGGAAAAAAAAGAGGAGAATGTGTAAAGAATAGATCAGACTATTTAATGTATGAAGAAAAGGAAATATGAGCTCCTTTCAATTAATTTTCTCCATCCACCTTTGTCTTATGTAATTCTCATATCCATTTCTCCCTTATATCATCTCCAATGCAATCTGTTCACCCGGTCTAGGTCTTCCTCTCCTTATTGTTCCCTCCATCTTCACGTCCGTTCACCTCTCTTGCCACACGTTTCTCTTATTTCATCAGGTATGAACTGTAAACAAACTCTAACAAGGGAAACTTTCAAAAACCAATCCTTACTGATACAAGTTTTACGAATAAAAAAAAAAAAATATGCATATATAATCATATATATAAATATACAAATACGCTTATTCAAACGATCACTTACATGCTTGCAAACAAGTAGGCCTACAAGCACATGAAAACACCCAATCCAACGGACCATCAACATTCACTTCCGTTGGGGAATTAACTTGGCGATTAACGACGAGGAATAACAAGACAATCGACAGCAATCAAACGTGACAGGCCGTAATTAAAAGTCACGCGAGGCCAAGAAAAGAACCGGCAAAGAAGCTAACAAACCTGGCGAGATTTTTACCGTTATGGAAAAACGGTTGATAAATACAACAGACGCAAATCATTTGACAGTCTGGAAGCAGGAGGGGGGGGGGGGGAGTTTCATCACGGTGGGAGGAGTAAGGTGGAGGGCAGAGATGGAAGGGAGAGGGAAAATGAGCTCAGTTTACAGGTGACTACGAAGAAATGATGAATCACTATGGGAAGGGGTGATATATAAAACTAGTGTATAGAACCCGTCAAAAATTACTTGAATATTTAGATAAATATGGACACGCAACCTCCTATCACCAGGGCATGACCACATTTCCCTTCAGGGCATGTAAACGGAGATTATTTTTAAAATATAATGCTAGACTATATCAGTGCATATCAACGTACTCTAAAGCCATGAGAGGAAGTTTTCCACAATTCAGATAAATGTAAAACTAAAGCTACCAATTCTTTACAGAAATGACATCAACTGGTATGTGACCATAGCACTCGAAGAAGCCCATCCAAAATATTAATCGCCGGCATATTAATGGACGTTGAAATTTATGTATAATCCATAACTTACACAAAAAGGAAAAATATAAGGGCAATCACTACACAAATGGAAACATTTTGAGCTCTGAATTTTAGGCGCAAAGGCGTGTGAAATTTTGACTACCTCCTTTACCCGTTATCCCTACATTAAGGGGTCGGTTGCCTGGTGCCCCCTCTCCAATGCTTTCTATCAAAGGCATCCTCTATGGAATATCACTTATAATTATTCTATACTAGACATGTAGAGGTAGCTAAAAACAAGCAGAATGGCTTTCATGTATGTTTACTGCATTTAAACCCCAAACACGTTATTTGCCATTTAAATACTTCTCGCCCATCTATAAAATGGAATACTACGTCACAACTGCTATGATCATCACCCTTTTGAAAGACCTTACATTTTCACAATGTTTAATACGTTCAGACGACGGCTCTAGTCACCTTATGAAACAAAAGTAGAATTTCAAAATTTCACCCTTTCAAATACAATGAAAGAGAAAACTTATTTTACCCATAAAATAGGCAAAGCAGCAGATATTCGATTAAACTCCCACATTGAACTAACCAATTAATTCCTCATCGAAGGACAAATTTCGAACCGACATCAATTATACAGTACACACCTGTATTCACACAATTACGAAGTGTAATCACAGCCATCTTCCTTGTCACCTGGCAATCAAACCAACGGTAATTCTTACGTACTTAATAAGCGTGCTTACCGCCAATTGTCCATCCTCATGGGCGTACGCACGCTTGTATGTACGCTTGATTGCTTGTGTGTGAGTATGTTTAACTAGGTTACACATACGAGTTCGCTAAAACTGCACGGCTGGTTTCTTGTGAACGCTCTCTAGTTTATAGCCTTTTCGATTCCTCCAGATGAGTGCCCATCTAGAATGACAGAAAGGTGAGCCAAAAATAGTTATCGGAACATTTGTTATTCAAAAATTAAAATTAAACTGAAGATGCAGAGTTTTCCACTGTCTTGGGGTAGAGTTCTCTTGTTTGAGGGTACACTAGGGCACACTAATCTATCTCATTTCTTTTCTTCTTGTTTTTTTAAGTTTTTATAGTTTAAATATGAAATATCTATTTTAATGTTGAAACTGCTCTTAAACTATTTTAATTGTTTATTACTTCTCTTGTATGTTAATTATTTCCTTGTTTCCTTTCCTCCCTGGGCTATTTTTCCCTGTTGGAGCCATTAGACTTATAGCATACTGCTTTCTCAACTGGGGTGGCAGCTTATCTTGTAGTAATAATGATAATATATTCATAGATAAGGGAAAGGTTGACACCTTGGCTTATCATCTTCAGAATCCCGTTAGTATGTTTTCATTGCTTGATAGGACGCCCCAAACGAGGCGTTAATGACCAATTTCCTTCCATTATCACGGTCTGAGGAACAAAATAAGAAGCTGACGAAGGTGAAGTGGGACTTGACTAACTTCCTTCTTTCATGCATTTACTGTGGAAACTTCTCGCACCCGCCCTTGATGTAATCATACTTTACTTTGAAGTAATTACCATCATCGACATCAGTCATAATTCGAAAAAAATATAGGCAAGATAATAATTTTCATATTAAGATTGAAGAACCTTGCCAGTTTCTTTTTGGAAACGCTAGATACTTCGTGTTCAACGGTACTATTAAATGTATTGAGAAAAATACTATTCAAAAGATTTTTTTTTTCCTTTTTGCTATATATTATCATATAAGACCTAAAACATAATGAATCAATAGTCCATATATTGCGTCATCTTCTATTCAAAATTGCGTCATCTTCTATTCAAAATATGAGCAGGTCATACACGACTCTGGAATTTGCATGTAACTGGAGTACAGCGACTGAACCAAAATATGATAATCTATAGGATAAAACAAATATATACTGTGTATATATATATATATATATATATACATATATATATATAATTTTTCCTTTATTTAATCATCTATCTTTCATCACCATCAGCCGTTGTTAATCTACTACAAAACAAAGGCCTCAGACATGTCCTTCCACTCGCAGCTGTTTATGATCTTTCTATGTCAGTCTATACCGGCAAATTTTCTTAGCTCGTCAATCCATTGTGTTCACTTCCTTCCCCTGCTTCATTTAGGCCTATATATGAATATATAAAGTACATATGTCTATATATATATATATATATATATACATATACTGTATGCACACACACACACACACACTATATATATATATATATATATATATATATATATATATATATATATATATATATATATATATATATATATTATATATACAGTATATATATACATATATATATATATATATATATCTATATATATATATATATATATATTATATATACAGTATATATATACATATATGCAATTCAATGTTAATTAGTGATTTGTGTGTGTGTGTGTGTGTGTGTAATGTACGCCAAGAGAGGGATTTACATTGGTTATTAAGTCATGATAACCAACGAAAATCATTATCCCTGGGACTATACGGTTTGATGATGGCGACACTTTCTTTCCATTTAAAGCCAGACCTTGGAATTCACTTCCTCCTTTCCATATCCCAGACTTGGCACTTTTACAAGTTGCTTCTTCAGGTTTAGGACTTTTTTTTTTCTTTTTTTAATTTTCAAGAGGTGTACTGTGTTAGCAGGTGTAACGTTACATCTCCCCTATATAATAAAAAGTAAGTGTCTGGATGTGTATTATATATATATATATATGTGTGTGTGTGTATATATATGTATATATATACATATATATATATATAATACATATGTAAACATATATATATATATACATATATATATATATATATATATATATATATATATACAGTATATATGTATATATATATATATATATATATATATATAACACATACGTAAACATATATATATATATATATATATATCCTGTCATGTGGAGCGGTATTTCCCGGCGTATAACTACTCGGTCTCAGTCTCACCCCGTCCCTCGTGTAGGGGGTAGAGGGAGTAGTCACTACCCTAGTGATATGGGGTATCCCGAAAGGTATATTCGGAAACCACATCTATGATGTAATCAGGAAAGGAGGAGAGGGTAGGCAGGGTTGAGTTTCTGTGTGAGTGCGCGCGTGTGTGTGCATATCTATCCTAAATATTAAGCCGCCATTTTTAGTAGGATTAATGGAAGAGATCTTAATGATAAACCACGATTAGATATGTTTAATTCAACCATTATTGTGATAATTTACGATAGAAAAAAAAATGTTGCCACGCAATCTCGTAATGGTTAAGGGTTGAAATGCGATTATGTGTGACCATGTAGCCCCATACAGTACTCACTAGAACAACTGTAAGAATACGGACATGATAACAGCAACATCAACCCAAGCATTAATGCTTAATCATTACAATATTCCAAGAGATTCCTAAATACTTATAAGTTTTACATCTAATTTGGAGAAGAAAGAGACCTTTGATACCAGACCTTCAAATAATGTTTTTATGAGGATTTTTTTTTTCATTGTAAATGAGGGTAAATTTTTACAATTTTCATCAAGGACAGTGATCTTGATAATGATGGTAATCAGGGGAAAGCAAATAATTTACCCAGGTAGTTTTGCCCCTTTTTTAAATGAATACAAGGGGATGGCTTACAATCCTCTATAATTCATCAGCAATCAGGACAGTGCACATTTCCTGTTTTCAAGTTATTATGGTTTAAAGAAACCAAAATCCTACTCGCTAAGGTGGAAACGTTGTAAATGACTGCGCTCACCAGCCCTGATGCACATTAAAGGTGTAAAAAAAAAAAGTTACAAGCAAACAAACAACATAGGAAGATTAACTCTAGACACGACAACAATCGTTCGTAACCTTGAAATTTAGTGCCAAGATTTCTTAACCGTCCCTAAAACTAGTGATTAGTATTAAATGAGAAACTCAAGCGTAATTACGACGTTTGTCATGCAAGGAATTTATGAGCTAGAAAAACTGCATGAAATATTCTTAAGACGGGATTAAACAAAGGGAAAACACAGCGAGAGCATGAAGAGATGTAAAAAAGAGCTCTCTTTGTTCTGCACCAAATTGTTAACATCTGCAGTGAACTTTAGTCCCTGCCAAGCCTCGAGCACCAAAGATCAACTAAGTGTGCACTGGTTATGAACGTTCATCCAGGAGGATCGCCCGCGGGTGTCATTGGGGGTTTTCAAGTTGCTGTGGTCAGAGCCAACGCACTTGTCTCATCCCTCCGCTCGTTTCCGGCTGGAAAACACTCCGAGAGAGAGAGAGAGAGAGAGAGAGAGAGAGAGAGAGATTGCATTTATATCATACTTCAATCATACTAATTATTTAGATAGTGGATTTGGGTATTCAGAAAACTTGATTTGCAGCAGATTAAAAAATGAGAGAGAGAGAGAGAGAGAGAGAGAGAGAGAGAGAGAGAGAGAGAGAGAGAGAGAGAGAGAGAGAGAGAGAGAGGTTGCATTAATATCATACTTCAATCATACTAATTGTATAGATAGTGGATTTGGGTATTCAGGAAACTTGATTTGCAGCAGGATAGCTGTAATATGTATCAGATTAAAATAGAGAGAGAGAGAGAGAGAGAGAGAGAGAGAGAGAGAGAGAGAGAGAGAGAGAGAGAGAGAGAGAGAGAGAGAGGTTGCATTCATATCATACTTCAATCATACTAATTATTTAGATAGTGGATTTGGATATTCAGAAAACTTGAATTGCAGCAGGATAGCTGTAATATGTATCAGATTAAAATGAGAGAGAGAGAGAGAGAGAGAGAGAGAGAGAGAGAGAGAGAGAGAGAGAGAGAGAGAGAGAGAGAGAGAGAGGGGGGTTGCATTCATATCATACTTCAATCATACTAATTATTTAGATAGTGGATTTGGGTATTCAGAAAACTTGAATTGCAGCAGGATAGCTGTAATATGTATCAGATTAAAATGAGAGAGAGAGAGAGAGAGAGAGAGAGAGAGAGAGAGAGAGAGAGAGAGAGAGAGAGTAGATGTTACTAAATCCTACTGAAGCATTAATAAATGTAGCATCTAAGTATAGAAAACACATGGAAACGAGTAACTTCAATAATAAATTGAAATGGACAATTATCTGTGGTTGCTATAATTTTCAAAACCTTTGTTCCATTAGGAGGAATCAGCCTCTACACTAAGCTTTGTTTAAAAGAAAAAAAAAGAAATTATGAATTCACATAATTCTGAACAAAAAATTGCGGGTGAAGCTAAGTAGACAGACATAAAAAACACTAAATTTATATTTTTTTCTTGCTGTTCGGCCAGTCGCAGACCGCAAATGAGCGTGAGCTTATATAAATCTTCCAGTAGTGACGTTTCTATTTGTCTATTTTCCTTAATACACAATTACACACATTTATATATATATACATATATATATATATATATATATATATATATGTATATATATATATATATATATATATATATATATATATATATATATATATATATATATATAATGAGGACGGATAATTGATGGACATTAAGAATAACAGAATTGGTTCCTAAAGATTGCAAATGCAGGGGAAAGATGAGAAGACGATGGACTGACGATATAAGAAAGTTTGCAGGTGCGGCTTGGCATAGAAAGACCCTAGATAAACGCAAGTGAAAGGACATGACTGAGGCCTTTGTTCTGCAGGGGACTAGTGACGGCTGATGATGTTCATATATAATATATATATATATATATATATATATATATATATATATATATATATATATATATATATATACATATACATTCTCCTCTATTTTGCAAGGACTCTGGCTTTCCAATACCTCTGTCACACCATCTATCCAGCGTTTTCTTCTTAGCACTTTTTTTTTTTTATAGTATGCTTTTTCCCTTCCATTCCTCTCTCAGGGACCAAACACCCTCAAAACTCTCGAGTCTACCGCTTCCCTTCAAATAATTCTTTTATTTTACCTTGCCTTACACGATGGTGTCCGTCCTTTGTAGTTAGACATTTGGGATGAGGTTGGTAGCATCTGTACCAACATACATCATAATTACAAATAATATAATAATCTAATCACTAGGAACTTAATACATTAGGTCATCTGAGGCTCTATGAGTTTTAAAAGGAAGTGTCCTGGGATTGAAACCGAGGTTCACTCGCTAGTAAGGCCAGTGTCCAAACCGATATCCTTGACAAAGAGTAAAAAGTTAGAGAATTAGTTTCGTCTTAATTGTAACTGTTTTTAACCACTCGTACACGCCATTGGCAACGTCAGCATCTGCCGGGAGCAGCAGCTAATTGCCCTCCTTATACTCCTTGACTTTTAAGGAATTCTTAAGAACAGACATCCTCAGTTGGGAAGCCCATAAGAGTTTATTTTCCATGTTTATACAATGTGGCTTTTGTTGATTAATTCATAAGATGGGAATCTTGAACTGAGTAATTCGTAAGACGTCATCATCTACTGTTAAATAATTCATAATCTAGAAGTCTTCAACAGTGTAGTTTATAAAATAATGTGGCTTTTGCTGACTTGCATCAGCAATTACAGGCCATCTCTTACATTTAAGTGCTAATTGCTATCCGCATCCATTTTGACTTTTCTAATTCGTCAGAATAAATGATTTTAACTGGACAGAACATAAGGGCTTTATACATTGATAAGACGAGTTATCACAGGCATTTAAGTTTACAATAATCAAGTGAAAGACGGAAAATTACTAATCATCAGCAAAATAAAAACACAGAAAAAGGATTTTAACCTATTTTGAAAACATTGAAATAAAAGCACTTTCTTGAAGGAAATGTTGGTCATTGCACCTATTAGCTTTTGTTATACTTATCAATGCAGCTATTATTGCTGTTAGAAACATATTGGTCACATGCCTTTAGCAAACTTACGGTTGCTTTGAATTTCTTTACTTTTGTTTTCATTTATTCATAGAGCCTTCCACTTTTTAAAACCAACATTTCCCTTTATATAATTCCAATTTTTACATACGTAATCTTCATCTAAGGTGATTCAAAGATGGGTTGCAGCGACCAACAGGTTGACTTACCATGAAAAATCTCCTTAAATTTACTTAAAGGTACCTGCATATCTATCTATCAGTTGATCAGTAAATCTATCTATCTGTCTACACAAACATCTAGTTTCAAAAGCATTCCCAAGAGACTGGCGCTAATATCTAGGTTAATCATTCTGAAAATTTATCATCAAAATCATCATAAAAATAAACACATTTTTCATCCGGCAAAGACCAAATTCTTAACCCACGTAATAACCTTGTTTAATATGATTGCTTACGAAACACTATATTAGACTAACATTTTCAGAAGATTTCATGCACTTATCCCTTAACCTCTCAACCTAGTATGATTGAGTTCATGAACTATGAAGAAGACGGGGACCTCTGGTCTCGAATCGACAAGTTTGTGTAAAGCATCTCTCTCTCTCTCTCTCTCTCTCTCTCTCTCTCTCTCTCTCTCTCTCTCTCTCTCTCTCTCTCTCTCTCTCTCTCTCTCTCAATCTAAGCCATTTTCCTTGAAAAGTTATGTATGTATATATATATATATATATATATATATATATATATATATATATATGTGTGTGTGTTTATATATATGTATGTGTATATACTGTTTATATATATATATATATATATATATATATATATATATATATATATATATGTATATATATGTATATATATATATATGTATATTTATATGTATATATATGTATATATATGTATGTATATATATATGTATACATAAATATACAAATATATATATATGTATACATATATATACAAATATATATATGTATATATATGTATGTATGTATATGTATATATGTGTGTGTATATATGTGTACACACATATATATATATATATATATATACATACTGTATATATATATATATATATATATATATCATTATTTGCTAAGCTACAGCCCTAGTTGGAAAAGCAGGATGCTATAAGCCTAGGTGCCCCGACAGGAAAAATAGCCCAGTGAGGAAAGGAAACGAGGAAAAATAAAATATTTTATGAAGAGTAACAACATTAAAATAAATACCTCCTAGATAAAATACAAAAAGATGTAACAAAATAAGCGTATAAATTTACACATATATACGAGTTTGAGCGAGCGAGCGCTGGCATCAAATGCTTGCAGCATAAAATACCAAAGGGCGTACTGCACGCAATATACCGTACATCGATTCTAACATTGATAATAATTACAGATTCATATATAATCGAAAAAATAAAATGCATAATAAAAACGATCCACCTATACGAACATTATTTCAAGCCTTATAAAGACAGGTCACAATCTACTTCAAAATCCAGATTCTCAATCATTATTGTAAGAAAACGCCAGAAACGTAATCGGTCTTGCAAGTATTAAAACGAACCGGGTTTCGGACGCCACAGCCAGGAGGAGTATACACATCCGTATTAACAAAATGAACGATATTCAAAAACAGCATGGA
>NC_090727.1:146885560-146890560 GCF_036898095.1 Palaemon carinicauda | reverse complement strand
TTGGCCAACCTACTACCTCAAATATACACACTAAAGAATGCGCTCGTACACACACAAAACCACGATGTGTAAGTGACAGCCTCTGGATAACACATCTGATCTTTCACACTTTTCCTGTCATTGTTTCTCCAAAAGGAGTGAGGGCCTTAAAATAATACCTTCATAAATGTCATGTCTTCAATTCAATTTACTTCTTTCAGTTCAATCACATGATGAACGGGCTATGCTCAATTATGATATTATATAATTAACTTCTATTTCACGATGATCTAACTTAATAGGTTGGGCAAAGACATTAAAATATAGCCAATTTATTTCAAGAGAAGAATGTAATTCAAATAATGGTAATAGGTCAAAACGCAATTTGGAGTCTAAATGAAATAAATAGCAATTCTTTGGGAGTGAAAATAATAATTCTATATAAATATAAGTGAATAAATGCTCAGAAGCTATCGAATATTTCATACGATTCCACGAAATAGACTTTACTGTATGGATGGCGTTTCTTGAATCATAGGATAAGGAAGAAAAACTCTCCTCGCTTCAGTGTTTACGGTTTAACTTGTGATAAAAGCTAGCCGTTATCCTTATCTAAGCGATCAAGTAAACTATGACACCATTAGGTTTCGATGGGAAGATGATAAAAGGTTCAAATTAATCTACGGTACAGTTGAAGACATGATGGTAAAGCAAGGCGTGTGGAAAAGACAGGGAAGAAGAGACTTAGAATGCCTAAATACATGAGATGTGGAGAGATAAGCAGACAAATGTTGAGAAGACTGAATAAGTAAAACACTGGATCAGACTATTTTGAAATGGTTGGAAAATTTAAATGTAATTGAAGATGGTATTTCGATAGGTTGGTAACACACGCATCATCCGAAAGTGTTGTTGAGAGGGGTGACGGAAGACTTACAAAGGTCGGTATGAACGACGTAAACCGTAATGGAACTATTGGATAAGGACCTTAAAACCTTTAAGTGGTAGGTGTGTGTGTGTGTGTGTGTGTGTGTGTGTGTGTGCACGCACGTGATAAGAGTTGAATGGTCCAGTGATACTGACAATTTTCTGCACTCGGATTTCATCCATGATTCAACACATAGTAATGACGAAACTTTTAGAATTGTATTAACGTATTCTGAACCATGTGGGATGGTCATGGTGCAGGGGATGTCATTCTGTGCCGACAATCTGCCAGAGGAAACTGGTTAAAGTTGATAAAAAAAAAATCAGGGTTTTGTTACAAAGCAAATTTTAACAAGTCAGACACGTTTAGATCAAATCTCATTGTACTGTATCTAGGCTGACCGAAACAGGGAATTAGAGACCGGATATATAGCATAGTCGATTGTTTTGAATCACACCAAAGGTTAAGGGATAGGTCTAAGAATCCCATCCTGAAAGACTTGTTGAAAACCAGTGGGATCAATGGAAAAGGCTATGGAAAACAATCATATTCATGATTGGGTATAAATCCCCAACTACAAGTATAGGAACAACTCATTGATAAAGGTCGAGAGAGAGAGAGAGAGAGAGAGAGAGAGAGAGAGAGAGAGAGAGAGAGAGAGAGAGAGATGCAAAACTGACCCAAACAACAAACTACTTTAATGCTCAGGTATCACCTCTCGGCTGGTTTCTTCTCACTAACCTACATCTCTTAATAAAACTCGCACAAGGCCAGCGAGGTTATGAGCGGCTAGCTGTGAAGGGCATTGGCAATATCAACTCTGCATAGCCTACCCTGGTCCCGCCCAGCTTAGCAGTGGTGCTGACCCAGAGAGAGAGAGAGAGAGAGAGAGAGAGAGAGAGACTCCCACCCAATTGCCATACGGACCTTGGCTACATTATTAAGATAAATTCTCATGACTGACCCAACTTGATTTTTTCGGTTTTCATGTTTAGGTGTAGTGATAATCAGATAGATCAATATACATAGAAGGAAGAATTTTAGTTTGGAGAGTTTTTTAACACGGCTGTTGTAACGGTAATCCTGAGAGCCCATTCTTTAGTTCCGCACCTCCCACATACATTTTGCTTGTTTGCATAATGCTCAATCGATTTCATGAACATGTCCTACCTATTACCAATCTATTAGCTTCTCTCTATGACATTACACATATCTAAGAAAGATGCTACATCTGAATAATGATTCCCTACTTTTCCCAGGATATACCAAATAATGATTTCAGATTTCTTCTACCATTGCTGGAATATTATTCTAATGACTCGATGTCAACAGCATCCCAGAAAGGCTAATTTGGGTAGATATTAAAAATAGTGTCTGCTGTTTATATTATTATTATTATTATTATTATTATTATTATTATTATTATTATTATTAGCTAAGCTACAACCCTAGCTGGAAATACAGAATGCTATAAGTCCAAGAGCTCCAACAGGGCAAAATAGCCCAGTGAGAAAAGAAAACAAATAAATGAATAAACTACAAGAAAAGTATTGAACCATCAAAAATTAAAAAAAAATATTTAAGAACTATAACAACATTAAAATAAATCTTTCTTATACAAACAATGAAATCTGCAAAAAATTATGCTTATTAGTTGTATTTATATGACCTTGGGAAACATGTAACTTAGAAGGAACTTCCGATTTAGTCATTTATTCAAGGGCATGAAAACCCTTGACAGATGAAGCCAGCTGTTAGCAAAATGGCCCTCCAGAGATATATATTTTTTTTTTCTCTTTTTTTTAATTTTTTTTTCTACACGTGCTAATTGGTGAGGCACTAGATGTCAAGCAGCCATGTGCAAAACAATTATTCATTTTTTAATACAAAACTGAAACAATAGTCTTCTCTAAGGTGTTGCAGATACTGATGATCGCAATGTCCTCATAAACTTTATTTTCTTTTAACGGTTGTCTCAAAAATCATTTATCATGGATTAATCAGCGAACTTCATGAGAGGCTGTGTCTGTAATAATAATAATAATAATAATAATAATAATAATAATAATAATAATAATAATAATAATAATAATAGCAATGGTAATAATAATAATAATAAAAATAATAATAATAGCAATGGTGGTAATAATAATAATAATAATAATAATAATAATAATAATAATAATAATAATAATAATTCTATGACATCTACATTATTGGAAAAATAAAAAAAACTTAAAATTAATAAAAAGTTTGAAGGAAGATAGGCCGGCTGTCAAAACAGAACCACCTTCAACTTTTCTGTCCACTTTCTAAACATTTTGAGGAAGATCATCATTCATTGCTTCCTTGGTCATTTGATTTGTTTTTTAAAATGTCAGTATAGAAGAAATGAGGTCAATCTATGCTCTCGGGTACATAAGCTACGAATTAAGTTACCCTGCTATGAAAAAAAAGAAAAAAAATGCGGAACAAGGAAATTATATCCTGCATGTATACACTTATGTCCGGCAGAAATGACAGAAATAATTTAAATTACAGTTAATATTTTATTTGTGCATATGCAAATACATGTTTGAATTTTTCATATTTTATAGTGTGTATATATTTTCAATCATATACATACATACGATATGATACGCACATTACTTATATAAATACACATATACATACTCTATATAATTCATACACTATTATCTATCTATATATATATATATATATATATATATATATATATATATATATATATATATATATATATATATATAGTGGGTGTGTATATATATATAAATATATATATATATACATATGTATATATATAAATATATATATATACAGTATATATATATATATATATATATATATATATATATATTAATGCACGTATATACATCCGTATGTATATATATGTATACATAAAAGATGTATATCCATTTTTTCATCCTTAGTTGATAAAATCTCAAACAGCTGGCTGGTAAATTCTGACCTGAGCCTGTATGAAAATACTACCCTGGTGCTTTTAGTGCTAAGCCAAAAACATCATCATTAGAACTGATGTTTTGTAAGTATAGCAATTTACCAGAAATTGCTGAACAGTTATTACAACAGAAAAGCCATTTCGAAAAGGTACAAAAGAAATCTGAGATTTAAAGAGAGTTTTTCTAACAGCTGTCCTACTACAATCATTTCTCACGCATTAAGAAATAGACTAATGTTTCCTCTTTAAAATCCCGATATAGAATCCATTTTTCGTAACCAACTTGAGTATTATATTTCTTCCATACCAACAATCCGAACAATAGCTGACATTACGAAGAAGGGCGAGATTTTCATGGTTTCATTCTTCAAAAACTTCTCAAAAAAAAAAAACTTGTTGCATCACCATTATGGAAGAGGTATACCAGACGGCTGAATACATCGGTATGGATGTTCAACTTTCACCACGCTTTTCGCACTAGATTAGGATCAAAATTCCGAATCACGTAAAGAGCCTTACATGATTGGATTTGCTTTCTTTGCTCATTTGTAATTTTAATTCAATACAATTGAACTAGGTACTCTTCCATATACAAATAAATTATCATATACATATTCTTGTCACTCAAAATATTTATGCATTTATATTAACAGGAATACATCAATATCAGTTTAATAAACATATAATAAGACTTCCGGGCGATTTATCACCCTAACAGGAATTCTGACGGAAACTCCTTAGTGAGATACTAAACTAGGTACTTCGTTAGATTCGAGTCATGGGCGTATCGTAAGCCAACTAAATTTCCCAGAGACTCCAAAATACAAATATTCATTTCGTCATATGGCGCTCGTAAACAACCAAGATGGCCGATGCACGCAGGGGGAAAACGTCCGACCTAATCGTGAGGCACTCGAAGACCGACCTCACCTTTGCTCCCTGAAGCGAAACGAACGTTTCCACGTTGCTTCATCGGCGTTGCTTCATGTAACAAACAACAGCATATATAGGAGAGCTAAGGTTACTGCTTGACTCATACGTTACGGAAGGAAAAAAGAAAAGGAAACAGAAAGCGTGGTCCGTTAAGAGCTTGGGTCACCAGATAAGGGCATCATG
>NC_090727.1:146873060-146880560 GCF_036898095.1 Palaemon carinicauda | reverse complement strand
AACTGAAATAAGACACTCATCAAAAATTTCCTAAAAATCCTTCGTAAAAAAGGACGTAAAATTATGTATTTTGTTTACACATTCCAAAGAACACACAAACAAGAGTAGTCAAACTACTGATAAAAAAAACATATCAGACAAGTCATCGTGAAGATACTCACAAAAAAAAAAAATAAATAAATAAAAAAAACCATTAAGATTGATAAAATTCTCAATCTGAGAAAGAAAATTTAATAGGCTCAAGGCTGCTTGTTATAACTACGGTGAATGAAGAGGAAACCATAGAATATATTGTTGTTCATAACATACAATTCCGACACATATAAAATGTTACAACAACAACAAATGCAGTTGTTTCTGGTCCTCTGCAGGACAAAGGCCTCTGACATGTCCTTATTTATGTCTGGAGTTTGGTTAGATTTCATCATCAATGCAGATTGATGATGGTGGGAGACTTTAGTTTAATTCCTCACGGTAAACCAACCTAGTATGGGTGACCCTGACTAGTACAGCTTTGCTGATACACAAACCCTTTCACCACGTTAAGGTATCCCCACTCGGAGAGAAAACAAATATCAAATTGAGAAAAATTGCAAGGGAAGGACGGTGGCACACGATCTCCTTTTCCATTACCTTCTAGTAATATTACTGACAAACTTTGCACTAATTAGCAATGCAGTGGCAAGACAAGAGACTAAGCGTTTACCTTAAATATGTCTTAAAATATGGAAATACGCAAAAGTGGCTGAAAATGGTTTTGATTGGCACTACCGTAACTTTTAACTACAAATGAGTCACATTTAGATGAGTCATACTCAAATTGCACAATTCCTCAGATTACGATAAAACTCAAATCTTCATAAAAAGATGAACAAGAGGTACTTGTCATTATCATTAACCCTGACAAGTTTTTATATCATGTTTATTGAGAGACTGCGATAAACATTTGACCTTAGGTTAATCGGGACAAATACAGTTACACAAACACAAACAAACAAACACACACACACACACACACACACACACACACACATATATATATATATATATATATATACATATACATACATATATTTATATATGTGTGTGCGTGTGTGAGAGCGCGTGCGCTTTAGATGTAACCATTAATGGCAAAGTACTCAAAGGTTCTTTTAACATCTAATTTTTCAACTTGCTCTAATTTCAGGGTTCTGTCTAATTTACTTGCCACACACCTTAGTAGTAGACCTGAAGCAAACTGAACTGTACTAAATGTTGCATTACTCTCAAAACCCAAACTATCTGGCATAAATGTACCCATCAGACTGACCAGCTTTCTGTTCTGACGGATAGCTATTTGGACCTTATTGCTACAAGCACTTTGCACCCAACGTCCAATTGAAATATATATATATATATATATATATATATATATATATATATATATATATATATATATATATATATATATATATATATATACATATATATATAAAATGGCGTAAACTTAAAACAAAAGTTGAGACAGCCTAAATCACATAAAGGGTAACATCATCATCATCATCATCATCATCATTATTATTATTATTATTATTATTATTATTATTATTATTATTATTATTATTAGCTAAGCTACGACCCTGGTTGGAAATCAAGATGCTATAAGCGCAAGGGCTCCAACAGGAAAAAATACCCCAGTGAGAAAAGAAAATCAGGAAATAATTAACTACAAGTGAATTAATGAACAATTACAATAAAATGTTTTAATAGTAAAAACATCATAATAGACCTTTCATATACATGATAAAAGATCTTAAATGCATCGCCATCATAATATACACAAGAGAACCTAAAATATATCCTTGAAACACCAACACAATAAAACTTCATCTCCCCAGTCAACGACCAAAAGGAGACCGCTGACGATGGGAGCTCTTGAAATGATATAACGGTCATTAAAGCTTAAGTCATTAAGTGGTGGGAACAAAGCCAGGCCAGGTGGTCTGACACAATTAAGCGCCTCATTGATATTCAGAGTAAGTCTTGAGTACAATAGATGTCGCTTTATCGGCCGGCAATCCTGATCTTCCCTTAGTAATGGAAGTCTTGAGAGCGTCGGGGAGTCCTCGTGGTCAATGCTTGCAAAAGCAACTCCAATCAAACTCTACTGGTATCTGACACAATAGCCTTATTTAAAAACATGATTAAAAATAGATTTTTTATCTAGCAGTATGACAGAGCTGCCAGGAGTGTTTATACATACATGTCGGTTCTAATTCCGGATAATAGAAAGGTCGGGATGAGGTTAATGCCCTTGTCTTCGATACCTTTACTATTAAACTTTGGCTATAATGGCAACAGTCCCTACCAGTATGATGCAAGTGAAACTTGGACATAATTCTGGTTTCGGCGTAGCAAATGCCAACATGCTTATGATGACAGTGGTCAAGCAAAGTCGTTTTTTATGGGGACTGAAAACATGGTGTTTACGAAGAGAAAATTATACCAACGGTAAATTTCAAATCTATTAATATCATAATATATTTGAACATTAAAGAGGTTTAGTGTGTCTGATCATATCATCCTTGGGGTGCAGTATAGGGAAATCGCCTACTGCGATAAAAAGAAGGCTTTAAAATAAAAAAATAAAATTTAAAAATATATAAAGTCCAGTTGTAGTAACCTATGTCAATAATGGACTGAATAATAGAAGGGTAGAAGCAATGAGGTGGAGAACGGTAAACGAATGTTTGATGGCATAACTTGCATGCACATCATAGGCAGCAACGCTTTGCAGATCATTGACAGTATCAACAGCGAACACCACAATCCCTCACAAATACACTTTACAAAAAAAAAAAAAAAAAAAAAAAAGCAATGCATGGGCATTACGCAACTTTTCTCTACTCCTTCCCACTCCACACACTCAATATATATATATATATATATATATATATATATATATATATATATATATATATATATATATATATATATATATAAATATATGTGTGTAATGTTATTACGTGTGTGCATTCGATAAAGTTGAGCCACAAATAGTCTTTAGTATAGAATTCACTTCCTTCCCAAAATAATTTTTTTTTTTTTTTTTTTTTGGAAGGGTTTCAGTCGGCCCGGGATTGGTATCAAAGCACAAAAGTTTAAACAAAAATGACAAACGTTGATTGAACTTCAGGAGATTAGAATCGATTCCGGCTCTAGTGTAGGATACAATGTTAAAAAAAAAACGTAATCTTAATCGGAAATTTTCCGTAAAATATATTATTCTCAGCCGTATTTCAGTAAAATACGGACGGCCGTCATTTTTACCCGACTCTGTTATTATCTTTTAAGGGCTGGTGACCGTAACATCACTCCTTTACGTCAATATATTCGTTTTTTAAAACGATAAATGTCTGGCAACCTTTATTCCAAGAATTTTACTGATTTTTACGGAAAATTTCTAAGTGTATATATTCCTGCCGAATTTTTGTACTCAATAAAAGAAACAACAACCCATATCCACCATCATATCAGATTGGCAAATTTCTAATACGTAGATAATTACGATAGTTTTTATACTACCACAGGTACTTTTATACTAACATGAATTTTCAAGTTAATTATTTCCAAGATGATTTAACTTTCTTAACCATTTCATTCTGCTTCAACATTGACATGTGTCCTTTATCAAAATGGGAGTGCTATTTTTTGCTTTTATAGTGAGTCAACTGCAGAGGAAGGAGAATCTGGGCTTCGGGATTAGCATTTGAAAACAAAGAAATACTTCACAATCGTAAAGGATCTCTCTATTACACTGACTTTATTCATATTTCTATCCTTTAAACAACTAAGACCTATTAGTCTGCCTTCAATTATCAAAATTTATACAACACAAAATTAATATAGTTAAAATGGAATAAAGAAATCTAAAGCATTTGCATTCAATTTGCTTAGGCTTTTGCTTCACAAAGGTTTTGCTGTTGTATTCATTATGACAGCATGTGAAACACAAATATTTGTTTTAAGCATAAGATAGAGATATTCAAAACCAAAACATTCATCATCGGAACTTAGAGAGAGAGAGAGAGAGAGAGAGAGAGAGAGAGAGAGAGAGAGAGAGAGAGAGAGAGAGAGAGAGAGAGAGAGAGAGAGAGAGAGAGAGAGAGAGTAAATTCTTCACCTTCAAATGATAAACGTCTATGGCACTTACCTGTCAAAAGCTAAAAACAAGATAAGACACGAGTGTCTGTCTATCAATGACAAAATTCTTGGAGATAAGTATTGTATATTAAGGATACAAACATTTATACTGTATTTATACTCCATAGCATACTATATAAGTCTGTCTGTCCCTATCTACACACTAATAGACACATACAAATATACACGTTTATGTATGTATGTATGTATGTATGTATGTGTATATATATATAAATAAATATATATAAATATATATATATACACACATATACACAATAGTGTACGCGACCGGAAAAAAATGACGGCTAAATATCTAGATATGCACACACAAACAACCCCCTCTCACGGGATATGACTATTCCCCCTCGCCCTTGCCAGAGTGACGGAGAGAGCTGAGCGTGATAGAAAAGAAACACACACACACTCATATATATATATATATATATATATATATATATATATATAATATATATATATATATATATATATATATATATATATATATATATATATATACACACATATATATATTATAGGGGAGATGAGCACGCGTAAACAGCAAACACATATACTACCTACATCACGTGCAAATTTATACTGCATATAATAAGAGGCTAAAATATGAATAAATTCGACTGCAAATTTAATCTTATTTTTCATGACGTCTATCACACCCTGCAAGCCCTTCCTCTCTCAAAAACCAACCCTTTTTGGTTAACGCTTCAGTCCGTGAAATAAGATCGATCGTCAGTGCTACTTAATGTATATAAAAACTGATATGGTCACAACGAGACTCGAAAGACACGTTAGTAAAAGGAAGAGTTTCGCCCGTTAAGTAAACGAAATTAATCACCAAAGTTTAATTATATATGTAATAGAATAGTGTAGTTAAATGGCAGGACAGGATTAGAAATGAAACTATAAGAAATTACTAGAGCGCCATGTGGATGAAATCATGATGAGGGGTAGATGGAGATGGTTTGGTCATGTTCTTCGTACTCCCCAAGGGTGATTAGTTCACCAAACGTTCAGCTGGGCTCCACAGGGCACTAGAAGAGTTGGAGGACCCAGGCGTAAATGGCTGAGGACTATGAAGCGCGAAGTAGGAGATGATGAATGGAGAAGTATTGAATTAAAAGCTCAAGGTAGAGACAACTGTCGAAATCTAACCGAGGTCCTTTGCGTCAATAGGCGTAGGAGGAGATGGTGATGATAGCAAAGTATCAATAAGCAGTTGGTACTATTTACTTCTATATCTATAACCACTTTCGATTGGTGTAAATCTAGATCTACAATCTTCACTAAACCACTAGTTTGAGATATCTATACTTACGTCATAATATCACAAATTAATTGAATATTATAATGTTATTACATGCGTTACAGTGAACACAACGTAGAAGCCTTAATAATTTCGAATAGCTGCCATTGTCCTGAACAAGCCGAGACCTTTGGCTGCGCAAGCTTAAGCAATATCAATAGAGACTTAATTGCCATAAGGACTACAATCCCAGTCCTGGTGGAACCACCACTCAGTTAAAAAAAAAAAAAAAAAAAAAAAAAAAAAAAAAAAAACACGAAAATATTGTGCGGGATGTTTCCCTGGCATTACTTTTAAATCAAATTTGTCAGGAAATCTGTGAATTGGAGGTGGCTTTCTTAACTAATGTAAACTATGGTAAACTTAGGTTTACATAATAATAATAATAATAATAATAATAATAATAATAATAATTACTAGAGGAGCACTCAGTAGAGCGCAGACCTCCGCCGGGGCAACTTATTTTTCGACCTTTTGCTCGACCTTGACCTTTACCTTGACATTTGACCTTAACATGCATTAATTGGCCTGGATTTTCAAACTCAAATATGAACCAAGTTTGAAGTCTCTTTTTACAACGATGTTCACACTTCAGGCTGATTACGTGAATCGGACATTTTGCTTGTCCGTGACTTAGACCTCCCAAAATTTAATCATTTCCAGTTTTTTTACATTACAGTTCATCTCTGCAAGTGTCATTACTCTACGATTAAAATTGTGGTCAGGAAGCTATTCACAAACAAACATACACACACACACAATCAGGGGGTTAAAACATAGCCTCCTTCCAACTTCGTTTGCGGAGGTAATATTAACACAGAAGCAAGGAAAACTTCAGGAAGAAGAATTCCGGACCTAAAGATGTGCTTGAAAAGCAAAGACGAATACGGAACTTTAGTACCAGTTCCTGACACTTCTCATCTTAGTAGAAATACAATAGTCTAACTTAAGTTTCACTTGAAAAACAGAGAAATGCGAGACTAAGGTACCACTTCCTGATGCTTTCCTCATTTTTTCACGAATGCAAGTTGACTGTTGCTAAAGTTACACTGAACAGAATACGAAATACAAATTCCCATCACCTTATACCTTATACATACTGGATGTTCATTTTTAATCCCATCTTAGATGTTCTCGGCCCGAATCTTAAGCTACATTGTTTGGCTTCTTAATGACCAACGGAGAAGCCCTACAAAAGTTCGTTTCTCTCGCCCAAAACACTGACCAGTCTGGGTAGGAAGTTTATGAGAGAGAGAGAGAGAGAGAGAGAGGAGAGAGAGAGAGAGGAGGGAGAGGAGAGGAGAGAGAGAGGAGAGAGAGAGAGGAGAGAGAAATAACATTGTGTCTTAACCTTAAAAAATACTTTTATTAATACTATTATTTTATGATCACTATCAAAGTTATCATCTAAAACGAAAACTTCACTGATGCATTACTTTTAAAAAGTAATAAAGCTCAATCTTTGTACTCAACGAGCCTCAAACTACCGTATGCCTGACGCAACCTACATAATTTCTATCCATCACAAAGTAGTGTGTTCTAGTAAAGGAAAATTAAAATCAAAATATTTTACCCTTTTGACTTTCAGGAAACATAATACCGTACAGCATCAAATTAACAATCTTTTTTCCTCTTAACACTGGTAATTTCTCTGTTAATCTAAAAACTTTACGATTAACATACTGATTATTCCTCTGCCAATCTAAAAACTTGAAAACTGTATAGATGGTTTGGTTTGCCGTTTAGGTTAAAATAACTTTTTATTTCAATATTATTTTTTCCTTTGGTCACAACCATTTCTGTCATTCAACCTACGATTCATTGTTCTTATTTGAATTTTAAATTTGGCACAACCTATTATAAATAAATTTGAAACTAGAACGAAAGAATTTCAACTATTGACATCTATTTTGGATAAGCTATTTCCTTAGCCTATTAGACATATATAAATGTTTTTGCAAGAGACTATATCTAGGTTAATGGTTGGATGATATGGG